>NW_013675570.1:14309-16511 GCF_000517525.1 Limulus polyphemus
CAGCTGTTGTATCTTTATGATCAGAACACCAGCTGTTGTATCTTTATGATCAGAACACCAGCTGTTGTATCTTTATGATCAGTCACACCAGCTGTTCTACCTTTATGATCAGAACACCAGTCACACCAACTGTTGTATCTTTATGATCAGTCACACCAGCTGTTGTATCTTTATGATCAGAACACCAGTCACACCAACTGTTGTATCTTTATGATCAGTCACACCAGCTGTTCTATCTTTATGATCAGAACACCAGTCACACCAGCTGTTGTATCTTTATGATCAGTCACACCAGCTGTTGTATCTTTATGATCAGTCACACCAGCTGTTGTATCTTTATGATCAGTCACACCAGCTGTTGTATCTTTATGATCAGAACACCAGTCACACCAACTGTTGTATCTTTATGATCAATTACTTGTTGCTTTCATCTACTTACTCGCAATTGTACAATATTGATTCTCCTATTTTCACAGAGAAACATGTTGCACCATTTAGACAGTACCACTTAGCATAAGTCTCAGGACAGGCATAAGTCTGGAATGTTATGTTCGGTCTCATCGTAGTAGTTGGGGGTCTTGGCTTGGGTGTGGATCTCGAGGAACATGCCTCTGAAAAATAAATAGTTACCTTATTTACAATCTCACTGTAAACATGTTTTTCACGTTTTGAAATCGAAATGTATTTATTTTTTTACATTTTGAACGAAATTTTAAATGATTTGAAATACAGATATGACAAATCTTCACAATTCAAATGGAGCCCAAACAGGCTATGATGCTCAGGATGGCTAGTGTGAATATTTAACACTAACAGTCCATTAACTACTGTACTAGGACTTGTACCAAACGTCATATCTTTTAAGAACAGAAGAGGGGGAGGTAAATAAAAAGGTTGAATAAGTATATTCAGTATACAGTTTCTTATGAAAGAGAAAGAAAAAACGCTCCATCGCTACACACTGCTTTCACGTTATTAATATGATTTATACAGTTAGACGTGCCTTAGTTTGCTATGAAACCTGAGCTACGTCACCTCTTCAGGCACAGGTCTACCGCTACCACCTAGAACGTTCGAGTGACGACACACCTTCCAGCCCAGACAATCCGCCTTCTTCGAAATTACACCGGCTCCGTGGAGACAAGATACACGTTATGGAGCAAAAACATGGCGTACTTTTAGCTCCAAACTCAGAATTTTCTTATCTGAGGAAGAGGAAGTGCTCAACAGGAAGTGCCGAGGACGTTGCCACCCGGGATGACCTACAGACGTAAAATAGACTGAAACCTACGTTCTCTTTATACACTCTGAAGTGCCTCAGCTTTTCCCCACTAACAGCTGCCAAGAGTTGCTTAGATCCTGACGTGTTCAGTGCGACGTCGACCGAGGAACTTAGGCCCACCACCCTCCTGACAGTCTACCTACGCTAAGAGTTCTCCAGTAGAATTTTCTTTGTCTCGATAATTAAGTCTGTTTTACCAGTCAAGACTAATCATCGCGTCATGCTGTCGCGTTCTTACTTACATTTTCAGGAACAACCCCGTATCCTTGAAGTGAGAGAGAATTGCGTCAAACGAAACTCGTAGACTTGTTAATAATGCCGGACTTACTTTGAACCTCTTGTATTTCCTTCATTTAAAAACGAAAAGCGTTGCACATATATACTTTGCCCCAGACTTTATCTTTCTAGAAAAACGAGGGTTTAGGGTTAAACAAATAATTATAAATGTCAAGCACACATATACGTAACGCATGAAAAATCCCTCACTAGCCAGTCATGCAGATCAAACTTGTGGCCTTTCCTTCACAGCTGACCTATTTTACTGGTCTCTCTTAACGCTGACTTGATCATGATTACTGCTTACTGATCCATTACGAGGTTGTCGATCATTTCAGATGGTCACACAGTTTAAACATTCAGAACGTGCAGCAAGATCTGGTTCAGTACGTAAAAACACTGTTTTAAAGCCTAGAAGACCTAACATCTGGCCGTAAAGGAAATGCACAATTGTTGGACATTATTATTAATATTAGTAGTAGTATCAAAATATTACCAAAAACAATAAAATAAAGATCGGTAAAAATTAGTAGGCCATATAAACATAATGCATAAAAATGGTTCAGGTCATAAACATGTGTTAAATAAAACAAAGATCGGTAAAAATTAGTAGGCCATATAAACATAATACATAAAAATGGTTC
>NW_013675570.1:16945-19514 GCF_000517525.1 Limulus polyphemus
TATAAACATATTACATAAAAATGGCTCAGGTCATAAACATGTGTTAAATAAAACAAAGATCGGTAAAAATTAGTAGGCCATATAAACATAATGCATAAAAATGGTTCAGGTCATAAACATGTGTTAAATAAAACAAAGATCGGTAAAAATTAGTAGGCCATATAAACATAATACATAAAAATGGCTCAGGTCATAAACATGTGTTAAATAAAACAAAGATTGGTAAAAATTAGTAGGCCATATAAACATAATACATAAAAATGGCTCAGGTCATAAACATGTGTTCTAATAATTTTGTTCTTTTGAAACATTTCACCATACCCAATTGCTGTGTTAAATACAAAATGGTGGTTTATACTTGCTAGAAATTAAATAATTCTCGAATCAGTGCAGAAGCTGAGGTTCAAAGGTCGTAATCAAACACACATCAATCTCACTTTATAATTTCAATACTAACAAGTGGCGTCATGAACCAATGGTCACCAGAAGAGAAGTCATATTTATATCGACAGCTGGAGGACTTGGCTTTAATAATTAACCTCATACCTGTACTCTTAACTAGCTACGGTTTGAATCTGTGACACGTGAAGTACGGACTTCTAACCTATACCGTTACTAGTGGAAGTGAGACTGATTAAAATATCATTACAGAAAGTTCAAGTGAAAAACAGGTTGAAAAAAAGTCGTGATAGATAAATATAAGAAGCTTGTCAGCCACCAAATTATGATTTTTAGATATCAAGAATCGAAAATAATGACTTTGCACCAATGTTTTAAAAAATAAAACCGGATTAAATACAAACACAAGGTTATTAATCTTCAAAATATAAACTACTTTCTTAAAGAGTAACAAACGAAGCAAGAACGAAATGGAATTTACAGCAATTTAATGAATAATAACATGAACAGTTACCCCGCGTATAGGTCGTTAAGTTTCTCGTCCTTTATGACAATGGTCGTTAAGTTTCTCGTCCTTTATGACAATGGTCAACAAGTTTCTCGTCCTTTATGACAATGGTCAACAAGTTTCTCGTCCTTTATGACAATGGTCAACAAGTTTCTCGTCCTTTATGATAATGGTCAACAAGTTTCTCGTCCTTTATGATAATGGTCAATAAGTTTCTCGTCCTTTATGATAATGGTCAAATTAAAAATATAATAGGCGATTAAAAGTTTATACAAATCTTCGAAACACAACAATATCTGTTGTTTGTAACATTAATTATAATTCTAAGAACTTATGGGGGAACTACACTACATCTGCCTTATACAGTGCCGACGAGGCCTTTCAATCAATACCAGAGCTTATCATGAGATACGACAGACGTGGTTATCAATTAAACAAAGATAAAAGAAAATGATGATAACTTCGAATAGTAATAACATTTTATTGCCATTATCTCAATAGATTTAATAATCAAGATTTCAGATCTTTTTGTTGTTTGGTTTACTGAACTTTGACGACAAGTGTTTCTAGACCACTGAGGATATAGGTATGGCTTCAGTAACGTTTTTTTTTTCATATTTCATTTTAGTTCTGATCTATACAGTTTTTGATCAGAAGTTCTCAATAGTCTGCGCAAAGGTGGTCTAAGTTTTAGGTTTATAGCGTTGTGTATGTCTGTACGTCACGTTAACGAGGGGGATTACGGGTTATGTTTTCCAGAATGAAATCAGTTCTACGTTCAACAAATGTTTAATACATCTGTGTAACTCGGATTATAAAAGAAAATTCTACATCCATTTATGACTTGGAGTAATTCCAGAAAAAGAATCTAAAGACTTTACAGTGTTCATCCCAGTTACTTCTTATTTACTTTTCTCTTCAGAATGGTATTTTTTTTTATTTCGTGCTGACGTTATGAATGCATGGAATCCCCATGAAAAGGCGGTAGTATAACTAGATATTCAGCCAAAGCGATGAAATCCCCATAAGAAGACGTTATTATAATGGTGGATGTTAAGTCAAAGCGATGAAATCTCCATAAGAAGACGGTATTATAATGGTGGACGTTAAGTCAAAGAGATGAAATCCCCATAAGAAGACGGTATTATAATGGTGGACGTTAAGTCAAAGCGATGAAATCCCCATAAGAAGACGGTATTATAATGGTGGACGTTAAGTCAAAGCGATGAAATCCCCATAAGAAGATGGTATTATAATGGTGGACGTTAAGCCAAAGCGATGAAATCCCCAAAAGAAGACGGTATTATAATGGTGGACGTTAAGCCAAAGCAATGAAATCCCCATAAGAAGACGGTATTATAACAGTAAATATGTTGGGCTACATAACAATAAATAAGAGAAAGAGCTGATTACATAATAACGAGGGGTTCTACAAAAATAATTCTGATTCCATTAGATTGGACATTACAGATTTTTTGAGATATAAACTGGCATGCTAAATTTCTGCCAGATCAGAGATCCAGAACATGCTTTGAAATTTAAATATGAAAACATTGATTATTATTAAAAGTTGCCTCCAGCCCCAATCCAGGTTGAGTTCACTCCAGCACTGTTCCACGTCCACTCCCATCTAACACTACACTCCAGCACTGTTCCACGTCC
>NW_013675570.1:20483-23940 GCF_000517525.1 Limulus polyphemus
ACTCCCATCCCAAATCAACTCCAATACTACACTCCAGCACTGTTCCACGTCCACTCCCATCTAATACTACACTCCAGCACTGTTCCACGTCCACTCCCATCTAATACTACACTCCAGCACTGTTCCACGTCCACTCCCATCTAATACTACACTCCAGCACTGTTCCACGTCCAATCCCATCCCAAATCAACTCCAGTACCATCCATGTGGGTTTGTTAAATGAACAACTTTGTTTGTGTTACACCATATTGGTAGAATGGTCTCATATCTAATTAACCCTACTCATTGTTTTACTGGTTGGTTCTAATATAATCTGCCTGTCATCTATCAAATTCTTTACTGATGCATAACACACTTCGGTTTGTTGATTTCCATGAGAATTACAACGAAATTTGCCTTCACATATCTCAACATTATTGTGTAAATCAACTCATTACATATGTCATACAGAATGAGTTTCAGGTTCAAACGATGACTTCTGAAACGATTGGAATAATAGGACGAAAGCTTTAATGAAACATATTTCTGATAAACTAATTTCATTATACTTATTGGTATTTGTTTTGGTCTTTTGAAATACAACAGAATGGCTTCAAATTGCTCAAGGTATCAAACACCTCGATGTAATATTATGCTCTTCAATCTCTGTCATCTGTTCTCATTGATCACTTGATAGCTTAAAAAACGATAGTAAGTTTATTAAAAATTCAGAAGTATTTTCCACAGACGCCACAATATAAATCAGACCAGAGTTGTTTTGTGTTTTAAGATAAGAGCGTATAACCTGAAAAATTGTTTGTTTGTATTTTACGCTTGGCCTACCACTACTGAAGGCAGTAAAACTATTTAACTTAGGACTGTCTTCTTTCATGACTTCCATCATTTAATCTGCTGTTTGTCCTTTCACGTGTCCCTGTATTAATGATTTATAAAATCGTACACACGTAAAAAAACTTCATTTTTTAAATAATTTTACGACTTTTTCACATAAAATAAACTGTGCGTAATATTAACAAGGTTTTCTCACGTTCTTTCGCTTCAAATATTCTACGATTTAAAAATATATGTACAACAAATATTTAATTACACTAAAAGCATAATTTAAGAATTAACTATAGCGCCATCTACTGGGTAAAATCAAAGTTATTCTTAGCATTCGCACTTTAGATAATAGATGCGCAAGTCAATTTAGCTTACGTAACTTGGGGAATTACTACACTTGATTGTTGATTTGTTGAGTGTAAATGTATTATAGAGGCTACAAATATTTTGTCTATAACGACGCCCAACTTATATTATCTGGAACTGTGGCCCTCTAGTAATGTATTATTAATACTCGTGTATTAAATAAGCCAAATTAGTAACGCACGTAGGCATACGAAAACCCTGAGGTTAGAGTATCTGTCTCCATTCCCCCACACAGCCCAACCTTACGCAAGTAAAATAATACACATCGAATTATCATAAATAAAATATAAACGTGTTTCCGCTTGTTTCATGTAATTTTATGGTGCCGGTACGTAGAGAGCGTGGCTCCATCTATTGGCTCGTTGAGGCCCTCACAGACTGCAGCGCCAGCTCAGTTCAATGGTGGGCTTTTCTCGAGTTACAACTGGATATCTGTCTCCTAGGTAACCAAAGTGTTAATTTTCTGTAGCTTTCATATGTTAAGTCAAACTTGTTAGTTCATGAAGAACAGTACTTAAATACTAACAAATTAAATAAAATTATTATTAGTAACATTGAAACAATTTCACGATCATTTACTGAAATTCATTAATACAGTTTCCGTTTTGTGTTAGTTCTGCCCGTTTATCCACTTAAAATAAAACACACATGTGAAAATATGGAGTTTTCTATCGTAAAGTTGTGACAAATACGAGTATTAATAATGCCTTGTTTGTTGTCCATTTGTCTTATATGTGGAGGCTCTTAATGACGCCCTCTAGAGTGGGCCATTAAACTTTTCTCCCGTTTGTATTTTTGTTCTTGAAGTGAAGGGTTTGATTTCAACGTCACTCAGTTTTACCACCTGATAAACGAAGTTTAATGTAAAACATGTAGAGATTAAAAAAGATTATTTCAGAAGGTTTATAACTTGTAATTATAACCACAATCTAGTTCACAGCAAAACAGTCAATGATACCAACTACTATGTCAGCCGACCTGATGAGCACTGGTATTGGACGAAAGGTCTCGTCGGTACTGAATATGGCAGACAAACACACATAATTCTTTGCTTTCACTCATAAGTATGAAGCGGAGCTGAATCTATCAGATACCACAATATTTTCTGTACTTTTAGATGTAGGTGAGTTAATCCCTTAGTGTAGATAGTGGGTGGTAGGGTGCTGCTGACTGGCTACTTTCACTCTGGTCATTAATTCAAATTTAGTGGTGGCGCCAGATAACCCAAATAGCTTTGAATACAAGGAATGACAATCGCAATAAACCTAATATGTTTCAAATTAGGGTTAACCTATCTACTGAAACTTTTATACAAAGTGATAATTTAAAAAAATTGAGATTTCAAATATACAAAGTATTATAAACTGTCTTAAATAATAGTGTTGGTCTACTGAGCTACTCGTAAACAGAAATGACCACCGGCCAGTTCTCATTATAGATGAACTGCTATACGACACCTTGCTGGTGTTATCGACAACAACTATACACGAACTGCTGTACGACACCTTGTTAGTGTTATCGACAACAACTATACATGAGCTGCTGTACTACACCTTGTTAGTGTTATCGACAACAACTATACATGAGCTGCTGTACTACACCTTGTTAGTGTTATCGACAACAACTATACATGAACTGCTGTACGACAACTTGCTGGTGTTATCGACTACAACTATACATGAGCTGCTGTACGACAACTTGCTGGTGTTATCGACAACAACTATACACGAACTGCTGTACGACACCTTGCTGGTGTTATCGACAAAAACTATACACGAACTGCTATACGACACCTTGCTGATGTTATCGATAACAACTATACATCAACTGTTGTACGACACCTTGTTAGTGTTATCGGTAACAACTATACATGAACTGTTGTACTACACCTTGTTAGTGTTATCGGTAACAACTATACATGAACTGTTGTACTACACCTTGTTAGTGTTATCGGTAACAACTATACATGAACTGTTGTACTACACCTTGTTAGTGTTATCGGTAACAACTATACATGAACTGTTGTACTACACCTTGTTAGTGTTATCGGTAACAACTATACATGAACTGTTGTACTACACCTTGTTAGTGTTATCGGTAACAACTATACATGAACTGTTGTACTACACCTTGTTAGTGTTATCGGTAACAACTATACATAAACTGTTGTACGACACCTTGTTGGTGTTATTCATAACAACTATACACGAACTGTTGGCCGACACCTTGTTGGTGTTATTCATAACAACTGTACACGAACTGATGGCCG
>NW_013675571.1:0-1350 GCF_000517525.1 Limulus polyphemus
TCTAGAATAATACAAAAGAAATCTAATTGGAGACACTGGAATCTACAAGTGCACTTGCTTTAGGCCTAACATTCGTTAAGCCTATTAGTACATACGGCCTATATTTGATAAATATATAAATTAACACTGTAACTTGTATACAATTTCTGCTTTAATTTAGTTATGGCTAAGCTTTGCCTTAGTTAATACTACCAATAAATAAACTTATGATGTTATTTTACGATCTAATGTCAGACATCTTTAAAACTTTGATAAGATTTTAATATATTGGTGTACAATAATGTCTACTAAAGTATATTTACATCTGCTGGAATGAAGTACATGTGTATTTATATAGTAAGGTAAGTACACATTTTTAGTATTATTATATCAACACTGTAAAAATTTGTGAAACAAGCTTTGCTATCATTTCAAGTCCAGAATAATCAGCCCTATTTTAAATATTTAATCTTATCTACATTATTCAAGTGAAATTCTATAAACTATTAATAGCTTTTCTACATTTTGGGAAACATATTTTCATTTTCAAAATAGTAGGAAAGAACCAAGAATAAATATATTACTTATAAATGAAAAACAAAAACTCAGAAAAAGTTTTCAGATAATGTATAACAAAAAATCATAAATCAGTAATAAAACTGTAATATTCAGGAGAAATGGAAAATAGTCCGTAATTTAACTCTCAAGTTACCGTAAGGTTACTATTCTACTATCAATCAGCATCTACTACAGCTATTAAAAATAACTACAAGTAAGCTTACAGTCTTCACTGGCAAGTTTCTCCATGAAGTCTGCCTCGAGCTGCTTTAAAACTTCATCTTCTCCACTATCTTCTTCCTCTTCTGGTCTTCTTCCATCATCTTGAGCTGAAATTAATCGACGTAAGCTAGCAGTTTTATGAGTAAATTAATTAATAAATATTGGCTAATTAGCTAGCAGATTTATCAATACATTAATCAACGTTAGTAGTTTTATGTATACGTTAGTCAATTAGTTAGCCAGCTGTTTTAATGCTACATTTAGTAATCAGTGTTCAGGAAGTTTTAAGTGTGAACTAATCAATCACATTACCTATCAAATTTGATGACGAGGAGCCCACTTTTTAGAAAATAAAAATTTGGAGACGGCTTGAATGGATAACGAAGAAAATTTTACTATAAATGTATAATGTTTCAATAAGATTGTGCCTTCATCAGATACATAATTTTGTAAAAACATTGTATCTTCTTCTTCCGTAGCTTTTTCCCGTATCTATTTTCGCTATTTTCGGTTTTGGCAGGGTTTTTACGGCCAGATGCCCTTCCTGATGCCAACCATCCCCTAATTTAGCAGTGTAAGACTAGAGGGAAG
>NW_013675571.1:1736-3191 GCF_000517525.1 Limulus polyphemus
TCACATTATAACGCCCCCCACGGCTAAAAGGGCGGGCATGTTTGGTGGGATGGGGGCGCGAACCCGCGACCCGCAGATTGCGAGTCGAGCGTCTTACCCACCTGGCCATGCCGGGCGATGTAAAAACATTGTATATTTATAATAAAGTTTCCTTTATCACCCATTCAAGCTATCTCCAAACTTTTAGGTTAATTAACAGTTTTTATGCATATGTTATTTAACATGTGTAGGTTATAATAAAACACAATGATTATTTTTCAAGACTTTTTTACAGGACTGGCTAAAGAAAGATATTTGGCTCACTTGCATTTGATGTCATATAATCTATTTCTTTCTTATAAGAGGTGATAATATACACATATACTGTTTTCCACAACCTGAAAACCTTAATATAAAGTATTTCTTTTATACTGGCTTGTCGTTTTCGTGTTCACATTACAAATATAAAACCAGAAAAACACGATGAATTAAAGCGGTCACTTACTTTCATATTTGAAGTTGTATAGAGTTAAATTATTCAAGTTGAAAATGGACTCCGAGTTCACTCGATTATTTAACTCTTTCTTTAAGGCGTATTTCTGCTCTCTCTCCGATTGTAATGCCTCTATTGCTTCTTCAAGTTGCTTTTCTGCTATTTGTTTTAATAGCATCAGTTCTTCAACTTGTGAATGTACTGTTTTTACTTCATCCTGCAGTTGTTTAACTTCGTACTTGGCCCCTTCAAACTCAACCTGAAATAAGTCTTATACACTTTGCCTAATTTCATTTCAAACAAAATACAATATATTGCAGGCTACATACCATGATTTACATACAAGTTATTTTTAACTGAGGACTGAAGACCATGACTTATCTACAAGTTATTTTAAATTGAGGACTACTGACCATGATTTATCTGTAGGTTATTTTAATTGAGGACTGTGACCATAATTTATCTGTAGGTTATTTTAGTTGAGGACTTCTGATCATGATTTATCTGTAGGTTATTTTAATTGAGGACTGTGACCATGATTTATCTTTAGGATATTTTAATTGAGGACTACTGACCATGATTTATCTGTAGGTTATTTTAATTGAGGACTGTGACCATGATTTATATTTAGGTTATTTTAACTGAGGACTGTGACCATGATTTATATTTAGGTTATTTTAACTGAGGACTGTGACCATGATTTATCTGTAGGATATTTTAATTGAGGACTACTGATCATGATTTATCTGTAGGTTATTTTAACTTGAGGACTGTGACCATGATTTATCTTTAGGATATTTTAACTGAGGACTGCTGACCATGATTTATCTTTAGGATATTTTAACTGAGGACTGCTGACCATGATTTATCTGTAGGTTATTTTAACTGAGGACTGCTGACCATGATTTATCTGTAGGTTATTTTAACTGAGGACTGCTGACCATGATTTATCTTGTAGGTTATTTTAACTGAGGACTGCTGAC
>NW_013675571.1:4167-10573 GCF_000517525.1 Limulus polyphemus
AAAAAAAAAAAAAAAGTCTGGTCTGCATGCCACTGGAATATAGTCTCAACCCAAGATATAAGGAACTTACGTAATACAAATAAACCCTTCACAATTATAATAAATAGCTTATTTCACCTGTGATGAACGAAGTGTCGAGACTTGTTTCTGTAAGGAGATATTTTCCTCTTCAAGTTCATTGTTATCATTTAAAAGTCGTCTTTCTCTAAATTCAACTTCTTTCAACTCTGACTTTAAGTTTTTCTTTTCCCATTCACTAGCATCAATTTGTTTCGATAGAGTTTGATTTTCCTGGTGGATATGATCACTTTCTGCTTTTACACGGGCAAGCTCCTGCTTTACCTATAACAAAAAATACAGCAAGGAATGAACTCACTTGTATATTACCTGTGTAATTATTGGAATAATTTAAGTTAATCCTCATAGAACACATGAAACCCAAAGTTTTATATGGAACTCGAAACAAAGAAGCATAATATGTACGGTAAAACTGTAGCAATCGGACATCAGTTACTGTTAGGGTTAGTCTATAGTTGTGGCAATGGGACATCAGTTACTGTCAGGGTTAACCTATATGATCAACAAATCTAATTACCAACTAATAACTAACTTTTTGTCAACATAACTAGATACTAACTGTTAACTACTTTTATCTTACATTACAGCTGATAATCTGCTTCCTCTTTCAGGGAATTCCTGTATTGGTAGTGGCTGGGACTTGTTATCCACTTGAGACCCCAATAGAGTGGACAATGCACCAGACATCTGCCATATAATGCTTCCAGTTATATACCTCATTTTAAACCTAACAGCAGCTAAATAGTAAAATTGGCATTCAAGCTGTTCCAATTAAATATTTTACTACAGACTCAGTGGATTACACTGACCTCATGATTCCAAACTGACCATTGGAGTTTCAATACTATAGTTTCATTCACCTTATAACTTCAAAGTGACCATTAGAGTTTCAATACTATAGTTTCATTGACCTCATGATTCCAAACTGACCATTGGAATTTCAATACTATAGCTTCACTGACCTCATAACTCCAACTGACCAGTTTCAATACTATAGCTTCACTGACCTCATAACCCCAACTGACCAGAGTTTCAATACTATAGTTTCATTGACCTTATAACCCCAAAGTGACCATTAGTTTCAATACTATAGCTTCACTGACCTCATAACCCCAACTGACCAGAGTTTCAATACTATAGCTTCACTGACCTCATGACCCCAAAGTGACCATCGGAGTTTCAATACTGTAGCTTTTAACATGTTTTGTATATCTTCATCTTCAGGAAAAATTTCAAGCTTTAAGTAAATGACAGAAGTCTTTTGTAGATCAAATATAAATTTTTAATTAGGTATTTTACCTAAACATTTGTCCATGAATATAAAAAGTCAAAGTGTTGACTATTCCAAGTGCAAAATGATTTTCATGTTAAGGTTAAAAATAGCTTTCTTCATCTGAAAATTTTCACATTTCATTCACATAATCTCTAAAACCTCCTCAATAAATAAATAACAAAAGGTTTTTGCAGAAAGACTCTATAGTTTGTCTGATATTTGCTCTAACCTAACTCTATACGTTATTGATTAATTTGGCTGACCTTGTAACAACCATACAAGTTTAAAGGATAAGAACTACAAAATTAAGTGAGCATTCTCTATGTCTAGTATGGACTATAAAATTCCAAAGTACTTCTCTTGAGAGCTTCTACTAACCTTTTCACATTTATTTCCTATGTATATTTTACTGTTAGAAACGGAAGTAGAAACCTGGCGAACATAAAGCAGTGAATCACTGTTTCTGCTATTAGTGTTAACGTGATAATGTAATACAGCATTGTAGCAGTGCAATTTCCAGAACTTTCCCACAGAGTTTTTCATAATCCTGACTCCGAGAACACAGTTGGAGTGGATTTATCAAGTACACTTGTTTCAACGAGAATTGTTGAAGGTAATAAAAGTGCAAGAAAACGTATATGACTTGGCTCTGTACAAAGTATGTGCCAATCCAATAAACTTAGTAGGTACTTGGATGTTAGTTATCCTACCAGATGGGGTTGGAATTTAGTGGTATAGGTGTACAAAGTGCATAGGTGCTTATGAACTATTTACTCATAAATGCTAATGTTTTAGTTATTTTTCTTAAAATATTGAACAATGAATAAAAAATATATAGAAAACCAACGATTTCTCATACTTTACATACAGATTTATTGGAATGTGTTCTTTCTATTGTTACAAACATGTACTTCAGTGAAGTAGGCATGAATATACAAGAGGTTTCAAAATAATGGAGTAATGGGTAGGGTTACTCTGGTGGGTTAGCAAATTATAATATCAAATTAAAAAATATGGGAGGTTCTTATTTTATATCCTATCTTGTAAATGTCTGAAGTTTGAGTTTCTAATTCACTAACAACTATATATATGTTGTATGTTAGGCCTTATAAAATATAAATTTACCAATAAAAAAAAGAAGCCGTACCATGTGACACACAAAAAATCATACGTATTTAGCATTATTTTAATATTTTCTTTTGAATTAAGAAGTCAAAACATATTTTAAAACTTGAATTATAAACTATGTTGTGACACCAATTTTATTGACATGAAATTATGACATAGTTGTTTAAATTTCAAAAATAACTCTTTAAAACATCTTGATATGCCCCCTTTGATCTGTCCGTAGTAAGAGGGTTAAAGATACAACAAACGTTTCTGAATGCAGTGCCTCAGGATTTCTGTGCAATTTGACTGTTCAAATGAGTGCTGTGAAGCTGTCATTCTCATACATGGAAAGCAAGCCGAGAAGAATAATGTGCTTTGAACATGACCAAATTATTATTGAAACTACAGTGCAGGGCTATTGTCAAGATGCATGATCATCAGACAGAGCATGACTGGTTAAGGCAACATGGACTGTAATGATATGGTGAGGCTCTAGAATCTTTAATATAACATACTCAACCCTTTGTAGGTTCATGTAAGTACAAAAATTAAGTTTATTGTAGTTTTCACAAACTTAGGTAAAAACTATAACTTATAAGATTGTACTACAATTAAAACTCTGATTGAAATTCTACTTCCCTCTTTAGTCAACATTATTAATACAGTTAAAACACGCAATCAGAACAAAGCAACTGTACATTGATGCATGGGATACCTGTTTTATTTCTCGTTCTAACTCAAGAAGAGTTGATGTAAAAGAAGCTTCTTTATGGGCCGTTTCTTTTAGTAGGTTTTCTTCCTCTTCAATCTCTGATGTAACTGATGCTTTTTGACTTGACTGGAACTTGTAAAATGTCTACAAAAAAAGAGTAACGTATATAAAAAAAAGCATACAAGTCACTGGGACACTTTGGGAAAAAACAAAAACACCTGTTATAAGAAATTATAAGAGTGGTGGATGGAAATGTTCTTGTGGAAAACTCTTTGACAAAACTAGTAAACAGAAATATCTTTAGAAAACTAGAGCACAATGGTCTTTGACAAAACTAGTAAGTGGAAATTGTATTTACAAAGCTTAAAATATTTTAAATAAAACTGGAGAATGTAATGTAGGAGCAGTGTTAAAGCAGGTGCTAAGGATGCAATTGCACCAGGGTTTTTTGCCCATGAAGGGTGGGGATCCATTCTCCAGAATTAAAGAAAATTTCAAGCCCTAAAATGAGCCTTGGAAAAGGATCTTTCCATGGGCCTTTAACTTAACCAAGTTCCTTGGTAGAAGGTTCCATGACAAACTTGGAGAATGGAAACATTCTTGACAAAACTAGTAAACAAAAAATGTTCTTGATGCAACTGGTTGACAGAATAGCCTTTGAGAAGTGCTAGATGGAAATGTCCTTGACAAAACTTTCAGACGAAAAATCTCTGATGAAACCAATGGATATAACATAATATAATGTTTTGGGACAACATGGGAACTATTGGTCCATCTCGGCTGTTCCATCCTTAAAATTAAATTAAGTTAAAAAATATAATTAAAAATTTTAAACCCAGCCCTTATCATTCATATACTTATCAAGCTTTTTCTTAAACTCTCTTAAATTTACTGCCTCTACAACATCTGAAGGCAACCTATTCCAAAGACCAACCACCCTGTTAGAAAAATGAAACTATTTTAGCTGAAGATGAATCCCACCTTGCCAAAATTTATATTTGTGTCCCCTAGTCCTACCATTTTCACCATTAAGTATGAAAAAAGATGATGCCTCAACACTATCAATTTCCTACCACTAGCAACAGTACACTGCTTGGATGGCTTTAGAGACTGATCAACTATTACACCAAGATCCCTTTCCTTCATAACACTATTAAGGTTATTCTCATCTAAATTATACTTATAATTCAAATTATGATGTTGGGCAAATAAATGGCAGATGGGTTTTAATTATAATAAATGCAAGATAATGCATGTGGGTTCTGCTTAAGATGAATGTAATGGCCTGTTTCATTCACAAGCTGCTTAAGATGAATGTAATGTATTCCACATCTTGAACAGTTTACAGATGGAAACAAGATGACTGTATTAATTCTGAGCTGGTTAAGAAACAAATGGGAAGTTTAAATAATGATATGGCTTCTGGACCAGATAATATTTCCCCAAGGGTTTTGAAGGAGGTTAAAGATTAGATATGTGAGCCACTTACTACTATTTTTTGTCAGTCCTTGAATAGTGGGCAGGTACCAGAGGATTGGAAGTTATCTCTACTGGTGTGGGGGATAAGTTAGCAAATTAGATAGAAGAGTGACTGGATGGAAGAAAGCAGAGGTTTGTTACAATTGGAGTTCAGTCAAACTGGATTAATGTCACAAGTGGGGTACCTCAGGGCTCAGTCTTAGGACCTTTGCTCTCTTTGACTTATATCAATGACATAGATGAAGGAATGGTCAATAAATTACTTACATTTGCAGATGATATTAAGGTCTTGGATGTTGCTAGCTGTGAAGAGGATGCTGCTGGTTTACAAAAGGATTTAGATCATTTAGTAATCTTGTGAATGAAACAGGCCAATACATTCATCTTAAGTGGCTTGTGAATGAAACAGGGAGTCAGGCCAATACATTCATTTCATTCACAAGCCACTTAAGCAGGTAGTCAGGCCATTACATTCATTTTCATTCACAAGCCACTTAAGCCTATTACATTCATCTTAAGCAGCTTGTGAATGAAACAGGTAGTCAGGCCATTATATTCATCTTAAGTGGCTTGTGAATGAAGCAGGCCATTACATTCATCTTAAGTGGCTTGTGAATGAAACAGGCCATTACATTCAAATACAATCTGGTCAAATCACCAGACAACAACTTTGGATTTCTGTACAATTGGACGGTTGAAACATAAATTGGAAAAGTATCGCCTTTGTAACTAGATGGAAAATGGAAAGCCTACAGGGAAGAGTTGCTGTGCTTTGGACATGAAATCTCTACTATAGAGCCTTTTGCAATGGAAAATACACTACAAAGCTATTGTCAAAAATGATGGTCTTCAGACAGAATAAGACAATACATGGTGACATGGACTGTAACAGTGTGGTGAGGTTTGAAATAATGTCCAAATAAAAACAGTGAGAATGTTACATATCTGTACTGCTCAGAACTCATACAGAGTAGTGATTTTTCATGCTGGATGATTTTTACTTCAGCAGTAATTACATTAAATTCCAACAAAATCTTCAGCAACTATCTGTGAAGGTCGACAGGTCTGATTAGAATTTTAACAAACTAGTTGATACAATTTGATTTGTTTAAGAAGGAGCATCAAATAGGGAAATAATAAACAAAAATGTGAAGGTAACCATTAAAAATATGGAAATATTTAAGTGAAATAGGTACACCAAAAAATGGAATAGGAATAGCCTTATCAAATACATTAAGGTCCTGTAATTTGAGAACTAAACACATCCATACTTGATTCAACTAATTGGCGATGTAATATATCCTCATAGCTGTTGACTGAAACATTTGATGATCTTGGTTTTTCTGATCTAAAATAAAGACAATGAAATTTTGTGAATAAGGAAAGAGAAAACAAAAGATAAGAGTACTAAGTTCATAAAAATGTGTAACAGAAATTAAAACTAATTAACCCTTTTACTTCGGCTGGGAAATATACGTTCCAGTTGCAGTCAATGGGTTAATAATAATATAATCATCACTGCACTTATTACACACACACGCACAATCATTTTTTTTATGTAATTTTTGTTAATAATATGTTTTACACATGAAATATGATACCAGGAAAAACATTAACATGATTTATTTTTGTGGCACATCCTTATTCCGATGTTTGAAGGAATTCACGTGCTTACATTGTTTAAACATTAATAATAATTGTCATTTTCACGTGCTTACATTGTTTAAACATTAATAACAATTGTTATTTTTCCC
>NW_013675571.1:11573-12701 GCF_000517525.1 Limulus polyphemus
CTAAATGACTTTGCAAAGCATCTTTTAACATAATTTCCAAAACTTTTCCCACAACTGATGTAAGACTAATGGGTCTGTAATTACTGGGACAATTTTTATTACCTCCCTTGAAGAGAGGAGCTAACTTCCAATCCTTTGGTACCTAACCACTATTCAAGGACTGACAAAAAAATAGTAGTAAGTGGCTCACATATCCAATCTTTAACCTCTTTCAAAACCCTTGGGGAAATATTATCTGACCCAGGAGCCTTATTGCTTTTTAAACTTCCCAATTGTTTCTTAACCAGATCAGAATTAATGATCTTGTTTGATCTCGTTTCCATTTATCAACTGTTCAAGATGTGGAATACTGCTTAAATCTTCGTCAGTAAAAACCAAAGAAAAAGCAAAATTTGATAACCCAGCCATCTCATAATCATCAGATACAAGCCTCCATTTATCATCCCTCAAGGGTCCTACCCCCATCCTAACATTTTGTTTACCCTTAATGTATTGAAAGAAATCCTTACTGTTAATTTTTACATTTTCAGCCAAACCTTTCTCATACATCCTTTTTGATGTCCTAATTTTCTGTTTCACCAACTTTCTTGATTTTCTATAATCTTCTAAGTCTCCTGTCATACCAATCAATTTAAATTGATGATGCTTTTCTTTAATTTTATCTCAAACTTTTTGTGAGCCAACCTGGTTTTTTACTTGTAGCTACCATTTTCTTTCTATAAGGAATACGTTTACCTTGAATATTTAAAAATTTATATTTAAAATTTTCCACATCTGATCAGTGTTTCCAAATAACTCAGCTGCCCAATTCACATCAGATAACTCATGTTATAATTATACTTATCTCCACATGCAGCAAAACATTGAACCTAATAGAGAAATGATCACTTGCACCCAGATGTTCCTCAATTTCCACCCTCTCAATCATTTCTATATTTGAAGTTAACAACAAGTCTAAAATAGCATCTAGTTGGTTTCTTGATTAACTGGTGAAGAAAGCTATACTGAACAGTTTCCAAAACCTTTCTCCCTCATGGTTTGACTGTAGCATTTACTAACCTATATGCTTGAAATTAAAATCTCATACAATTATGACTTCATTAACAACTGAAATCTTAATCTCATTGT
>NW_013675571.1:13254-21942 GCF_000517525.1 Limulus polyphemus
TATTCTACCCGCATGCCTTGTCAAGGAATCACCTATAACCTCCTAATCATCCACATCCTTCTCTGATCCTTTTGTTTTCCTTCCTTCCAATAGTTCCTCATCTGCAGAAGCCAGGGGCTGAAATTTGTTGAACAACCTTAAGTAAGTTTTCTTAAGCTAAGTACAAATAAAACAGTCTGATAAACTGAGAGATGACAACGTTGTGAATGAAACTGGAAACTGGAATGTCCTCGACTAAATTAGTACATAGAAATTTCCTTGACAAAACTAATTAAACCCTTTTCTGTATTGAATGCTTAAATAACTTGCACATAAATATAGTATTAAGGTCTCCTATTGTAAGTAGGTTAAAACTTAATGAGAATAGCATTAATAGAATAGTGTGCAGAAATTATACTAACAAATCTAAAACAAAATGTTAACATGTCTGTTAATGTAGTTTCTGTACGGAGGTCAAAGTCGTCAAACGTCAACACATTTCTGATAATGTGTAAAAATTTTCTTCATTAGTATCATGAAACAAGGAACAGGATGACGGACTATCGTATAAAACAGTTAAAAAGTTTATCAAAGGTTCCTCGTGTACGTACATAGTATTAAGATTACAAACTTACACATCATAAAACATAGAGATCTAACAACTCTCTCAAAGTTCTTTTGTTATTTTCTTATCACCTCTTTTAAACAATCCAGTTCATGTTTAGTTGTATCCAGCTGGGCCTCGAGATCTTCACATTTTTGTTGAAGTGCTTTTTTCTCATCTAGCAACACTAAACCATACTGGGCAGATTTAATCTTTTCACGACTGGTATGGACCAGCTCACGATGCAGACGGTCCACCTCTGCTTTGAGACGATCCCTTTCTGTAGTCAGTTCATTGATACGTTTCTCATAATCTGCCATTCTAAGATCTGGTTAATAAGGAAACCTGAAGATTCAAAGAGCTTTGAATGTACATTCATAAATAGGACCTCATAGATAACTTCTATAAAAAAAAATAATTCAAAAACCAAGAAAAATTTGATTTGCAAAAACTTCCAAGAATTCATAGTACCTTCTTCAATACCAAAGTTTATCTTTTAAAAAGTAACAAACTTGGAAAAAAGTAAACAACAATGGTACATATATGTCTCAACCTCCTGAAACTTCTAAGTAATATAATCATTTAATTTACTAGTATCAAACTGCATTTTATGCAAACAGAAATCAAGATAAATTTATTCAGGTGATGTCTAATTCAAAATTTCACTGTTGGATAACTCATACGCTAGATAAGACATATACACTATCTCAAAAACTTATGAAGTTAATGCAGCTTTTAGCCTCAACAGCCACAGTAGTTAATTAAAAAGTTTTTCTATACAATATCTGTCAAAAGCTTTGAAAATTCTGAACACCGAGTTGACCTAGTCTTCTTTCCTCATGTAGATGAAATGTTCCTGTCCCTTTTCATATTTAAATTAGGTTAATACGAAATACCTGTCTCCAACCTACAAACCCAAAATTAACAATATTTTAAAATTGAAATATGCAACTAAATCCAAATAAATTTAAATAAACACTCCACCACTATAACTTAAGAAGCCGTCTCATTATTTCGATTTGCCCTTGTCTAGGATGACTGATGAGGGGTGGAAATCCTCAAAACCGGTAAAATTTAGTGACTGTAGATTAAACTGTATATTTATAATATTAAAAAATACGTGTCTGTTGAATAACTTAGAAGAATAAACAAGTAGCATCAATGCTAAACTTTCTTCAAAACTTCTATAAATAAAGGGTCACTGTCATGAGTAAAACTAAACTGGAGACATGCAAACACCATACATACAAGTATAAACTAAATATTATTATGACAATCCCGCAACACCGGTGCTTATAATCAAATTTCATGAGCTTATTTTGCTAGATTTATAACATATTATCTTTGATATTATTCAATTTGAAGTGTATTCCAGTTATGTAGCATAATCTCTTCATGCACACTCATAAGTTATTTAAACGTAAAGACTAGAACATAAAATTAAAATGTTTACCAGTCTAAGAAGCTCGTAATGTTACTTCTCCAACCAGAAGTATAATACTTAATATCTATTAACCTTTCGAAAATTTGTATATTTCAATACTGGAACTCAGTTGTTATAAATATTAATGTATATTAAGGGTACATGTTAACGATTAAAAATATCTTAAATAAATATCTTTTTTTATATTTAAGATGTGCTGTAAAAGGGTTTAATAAATAGTTTCGTATCAGGAAGTACAACGTTATGCAATTATTCACTTGCAAATTAAGGATTTAAAAATAAACATATTTTGTGTAAACTATATTAACATTCATTCTTTTTCATAGCAAAAATGAATAAGCAAATACGAAATATAGATAACTTCATGCTTATCAATAATTTACTGGTAAAGTTTCATTAAAATACTCTGTTTATATACATTTTAATTTAAAATTTTTCTTTATTATTGTTGAACATATTGTGAACACATCAAACACAAAAGTGTATGAAGCCAACAATTCATTTTATTGTAAACAATTTTGGGTAAATAGCTAGACAGTAAACTAACAAGATTAATTCATATTGTTTTAAAATTTCATAAAACCAAAAACAACGTCTTCCCTTTTACTGGAATCAGTGTGCAGTTTCCACAATAATCGTGAAGAGGTAGTGATGATAAACATACCAGCTGTCACTTAGAGTGATATGATAATAGTTTCGTTATGTGAAGTTCTTGTGGTATTTTCAAGTGAAACCAATTTCCCGACAAGTTTCAGACAGGTAAACCTGCAAATAACAGCAGATTTTATCAAGAAATAAGGGGGGAAGTATTCTGTAGTTGATAACTTGATTGAATTTTAAGTGAATCAGAAATAAACAGACCGGACACATTTGAATGATAGTGTAAACAATCTTTATTTAGACATAACATAAACATAATTGTACCTACCTAGACAAGAGGACGATCGCTTCTACTGGATCGGCAAATTGCACATCATCTTTCTGTCTCTCACGATGAATCTTTGCCGGACAAGTCAAGATGAAGGCTAAGTAGAACTTTACAAAGAAAGCGTGCCTGAATCCAGAATGTTAACTTGCTTTCTTTGTCCAAAGGACATCTCAATCTGTGCCAGAATAGTCAAGATGAAAGCTAAGTATAACTGACCAAAGAAAGTGTGCCTGAATCCAGAATGTTAACTTGCTTTCTTCGTCCAATGGATGGCCCAATCTCTGCCGGACAAGTCAAGATGAAAGTTAAGTAGATTTAAACAAAGAAAGTGTTCCTAAATCCAGAATGTTAACTTGCTTTCTTTATCCAGTGGACAGCATCATCTCATATCTTTTATTCCCTGATAGCATTGGTTAGCTGTCAGCTTCAGTTAACGTCACAACCTGCCAGCAAATGATATATCAGCTCTAACCTATTCAACCTGGTTTCTACACACAATACTGAAATATCCACGAGAGGACGTCACCTACTAGAGACAAAATGGGGAAGTAGCTAGAACTCTAACAACTCTTGACTGTGTTTTGACACCATGACAGTGTGCAAACTAAATAAATAAAATAATTTATATCACTATAGAAGGTAAGAAACCCGTTGTATCGTCATGTATCACACTCTTCCTTGTTGGAGAAACTTATTTACTCTCATAGTTGTGTACTCCAAAAAGAAAAAAAAAGAATAGAATACTAGAGAAAGAATACTTTTAAAATGTTAGATCTATTTTTGTATATATCACAGGTATTTTTTCTCAGTACTTGGAAATGTGTGATACTTTAATAGATCACACACTAGAATACCCAAAGAACAATTGAGAAAATTCTTCAACTGATTGTTATATTTTGCTATCCATATTATCTTCACTATGAAAAATAAAAACTTTTAATTTTACGTTTCTTAATCACGTGTTGTAAGAGAGTAATATTAGTTTGTATCAACGTATTACCAGTCATCCTCGTGATCCTTCTAGTAAAAACAATCTTGTTCTAACTGTAACGTACTTTGGTCATTTTTCTGATTAAATCAAATACACAAAATTTCACATGAGGCTTAAGACAGTCATTTTTATATCTAAGTCAAAGTCAGTATTGTATGAAAAGTTTATCACTGGGTTCACTTTTTTATTAAACCGAAAATAATACAGTTTCAAGTGTAAGTCATACTGATTGTCTTTCTGTCTACACCAAAGAGGCAAAAACAACTTAGTGTCAAGTACAAGTTATGGTGGACCACAAGGTGTAATTCATTTGGTCATCCTTCTGTTTAAACGACAGAGAATTTACTTCTAAAAACAGCAAGTCCAGGTCATCTTTCAGATAAAAGTTAAAAGTATTTACTCTCAAATACAGATGGCTGGTAATTTTCTGACTAAATCTTAGAGTCTTATTTCGAAGACTGGTCAAAAAAGGAATTTTTGTCACTAAAATTCCACAAGAAAATTCCAACAATGCATCAAAATAGTATGGTATTAGTTTCAATTTTAATAATATTTAGTCTGAACTTATTTTTATTCTGTATATATGCAGATCCGACACAGATTAAGGAGCTAGCTTTAATAACCAACTGTTCTCTTAGCTCTGTAAAGTGTAGGGTGTGGTGAAGACGTTCACTTTTTCTTATTAGCTCTAGCCTGTTGTGTTAGATGAAAGGATAATACAGACTGTTAAAAATATGTTTCTCATTTTGTTCAATTAACCAACTTAGATGAACACTTAACCTACACCAAGATGGAATACCAAGTGAATAGAGATCACCAGGTTATTAACTGAAAGCTTTCATATTTGGCCAATAATTTTTGCTTCCTATAGATGATCTTTCATCTAGAGCAGATGTCCCAAAATATTTACAATAATATGTGGAGTGATTAAAGTCTGTGTTAGTTAACACACACGAGTGTGCATGTTAACAGCGAGGAAAGACCACCGTATGACAGAAGATGTACTATAATAAGACAGTTGCTCTATTGACATACGAGTGAAAGTGCTCGAAGAGCATGCAAAAGCCCATAGTACATGTCAACCAGCTGCATCCATGCGTGACTAATGAATCTCAGGAAAATTGGTTTTACCAAGAGCCAGAAGAGGAAATATTCAAATGAGGTGAGAATGAAAACATCATTTTATCTCACCCTAACTCTGAAGATGAGGAGGGAAGAGCCGAGAATACTTATCTGGCTGTTCCAGATAGGTCAGATGAGGAAGTGCCGGATCTAGAGGCGAGACACATCTCTAATAGACTACGAAACTTCCACCACCGACCTTTGAATTGATAAGTCTGGACTTAGCCTCGATCAAGAGTAAGGACATTCAGTGATTGAAAGGAAGTGACGATCCTTGTTATTAAGTGATGTTCACCATATAATATATTATATGATTTCCACTTTGTTACCATAAAGCTAAGACAGCTGTAGATACAATACCTAATACATCAACATTTTGCACAATTGGAGGTTATAGCTAGGAGTTTGAAGACTCAAATGAAAGAGCATTGTGGTCCTTGCTTTCTGGGTTATTGGGTGGTATTTCAAAATACGGTGTATCTACTACATAATATGACTACCACTTGATTATCTGATATTACGTCAGTTATTTAATATGAAGATTGTTTGTTTGTTTTGAATTTCGTGCAAAGCTACACGAGGGCTATCTGCGCTAGCCGTCCCTAATTTAGCAGTGTAAGACTAGAGGGAAGGCAGCTAGTCATCACCACCAACCGCCAACTCTTGGGCTACTCTTTTACCAACGAATAGTGGGATTGACCGTCACATTATAACGTCCCCACGGCTGAAAGGGCGAGCATGTTTGGTGTGAAGGGGATTCGAACCCGCGACCCACAAATTGCGAGTCGAGCGCCCTAACCACTTGGCCATGCCGGGCCCGTAATATGAAGATACCTGGACCAAAAGGGCTTTATGACTTTTTAGATATCAAGCAGAGTTTCATTATAAGAGATATTGAATGTTAACTGTTTGATTAATACAGTTTAGAGTGGTTATTGTTAGTAAGTGCAACACTAAGACTATCAATAATTTGCACAACTGAATGATAGCTAGAAGTTCAAGTACTCAGCTGAAAAGACTTTGCAGTTCTATAAAGCAATATTCTGAGGTGAAATTTCCAGAAAATCATTCACCTGATCTAGCAGAGTGGTAAGAATTGTATGGAGAATACTGCACGACCCTCGCTAGATCATGCTGGGTATTTCTGAATGACACATAACCTTTGCATTAGAGTTGTGTTTCGTCTGACTGCATACTGATATATACTATAATAAGAGTATAAGTAATTAATCCTGACTTACTTAATTAAATTCTGTTGGTGGTTATGTATTATGTGATAGCTCAAAATATGGATATTTTGAGTTGAATAGCTCATAGATGGCAGCACATTGCTAGGCCATGGATACCAATTACTTGCTTCCAAAAGAATCTTGAAATGGTTTTAAAGTAATTTGTGCATTAGCTGGAGGCAGTCTATTGTAAGATATTAATGTATTTGAAGTCATTCATGAGTGGTGAATAACAAAAATGGATCAATTACACAAATAACACAACTAATAAGTTGCATGTGAATAGAAATAAAGGATTTGATTTGATTTGAATGTTAATACTTTTCAATTTGAAGTTAACTACGATTACTGGCTTGTAAAATATTATTTGAAAATGAAGTTTATTATTTTCATTAATACTGATAAGGAACTTGAAAGGATAACAGTAACATAGACTCATATTACGTCCGAGAGAAAACATAGATTTATCTGTTGTTTTTAGGTAAGAGTAACACCTGCATGGGTAACTTTGTAAATTGTACAACCTGTAACCGGAAGAAGTTCACTAAGAAAATACAATGTAAATATTATAATACTCAAAATTAACGGATGACATCACTTAACTCGAGTCAGTTTATGTGTGTAAGAAAACATTTTGTAGTCTTGAACTCATTCATTTCCTACTGGAACCAGTTGTTACGTCTCTGTATGTTTGTTTGTTAATTCTTCTAAGATACAAGTCCTTTCTTTATAAAACTTGTTTATTCTTCCTCAATACAACTTTGTAATGTACTTAATTTCCACAGTTACACCCACTATAGTTCACAACAATTGACTCACTTTCTATTGCGCTTAGACTTAATTGTCCGTCCCCGCAAACTATAGTTCCGATCTCTGTGTCTGCTATCCTCAGTTCCCGCCGACCGTAATCGCTGTCTTTCTTTCTCTCTGCCTGCTTCGTCTCTGCCTCCGTCTGTCTCTCTCACTGTCTAGCGTACTTATATACGATAATACTGCCTGTTCTAGAAACTTCTAAGACTCTCAACACGTGTTACCAGCGTCACTTGACTTCCGCTGTCGTAACACACTAGCGATCTTCTAGAATACTCGTCACGTGACCCCCGCTGTCGTAACACACTAGCGAATCTTCTAGAATACTCGTCACGTGACCCCCGCTGTCGTAACACAGTCATTCTTTATCTACCAACCAGACTACAGTGGATGGAAGAGATCTGAGTCAAAAACATGCATCATGATTGCTACATGGGAATGGTAACACTTGACAAGACAACATCGCAGTTAACGTACTGGTCAAGCGCAGACCCAATGAAAGAGAAATTCACAGGCACTAGGAATACATGAACACTTCTTATAAACTCACTTTTTAAATGGAAATAATGGTTATAATTGGGCAATTATGATCTTCTTCAAATCTATGCATCTTGCAGACCTTCTAAAAAATTTGATTTTATCTGTCCTTCTATTTTCAATCAAGACTTTTGCTGTTTAAGATCCAATTTTTGATCATTTTGGCTGTCTTGTTCCTTAACTAACCAGTGGTGTAACATTCTTTAGTTTGGTGAAGCCTTCGAGTGTTATCAGGCTGTTATGGAAGGAAGAAGTTTTGACGACCACCAGTATACACAGGACTTTCATTTTGTTGAGGAGATGGACTTCCCACTTACCCAGAGGTACCTGGAGTTGACTTATCTTCCACTTTATATAACCGATGGATGAAAGTGCATTGTGGATTTTGAGGACCTTGCTAAATCAGTTCTGAGGCTTAGTTCTGAAGACTCTGGGGTTAAACAGTCTCACTCAGAAGAGTTTACTACCCAAGAATCCAACCCTAATACGAAAGAGTATCACAGACCATCATGAGTCAGCCAAGCACCACCTCTATGTTGGTCGAGCCAAGCCTATCATTAGCTCATCCACTGATGCTGACTGCCAGAACATTGACAATCAAAGAGGAGAAAGAGCAGACATTAAAATTAGAAACAAGATCAACGTTTAGAATGCCCAATAAAATTTTTATTTAGCCGACGGCCAAAAGTAAAAAGACTCTAAATGTTTCGGTAGATTTACGCTACCATCATCAGGAATAAAAACCTACATGACAAGCGAGTAATTTCATAAAGCAATGGTTTAACTCATTGTAAGCTATGAGGGTGGAATGAGTATTGTACATAAGAAGTAAATATTTCTGTTGCGTCAGCGAGTCACATGACTAGTGTGACGCCACGTTTCTAGAACTATCCTGTACCTTGGCGAATGCTCTAGTATTTACTAGATATAGGGTAATCTGGTATATAAAAGAGGGTGACAACGTGACGGGAATATAATATAATGTGTGCGTAGATAGTGAGTAATTGAACTGCAGTCACAGGGTATTGTTGAAGTTAACGTTCG
>NW_013675572.1:0-17845 GCF_000517525.1 Limulus polyphemus
CCATTCGCAGAAAGTGATGCTTTGCATTTCGTGGGACATCAAAAGAGTAATTCATTTTAAACTCCACAGCGAACTGTCGATGCAGAGATATATTGTCAGCAACTGGGACGTTTAAATCAAGCCCTACATCAGAAACGCCCTTCACCCGTTAATCGGAAAGGTGTTCTTCTTTTCCACGACAATGCACGTCCACGTGTGGCACGTTTGACGCAGCACAAGATTATGGAGTTGGGTTGTGAAGTTCTCCCCCACCCATCACATTCTCCATTTTTTTTTCGTTCGCTGTAACACCATCTTAATGGGAAAACGTTTGCTTCAAAGCCAAGTGATTTCTTTAATCAGGGCATTAACAACTTCATTGTAAGATGGAAAAGCATCATCGATAAGAATGGAGATTATTTCATTGAATAAATATTTTGTTTTGAGATGTAAGTTGTTCGGGTTTTTTCATCTACGAAAAAAAAAAAGCGATATTAATTTCTTGAAGTCTTAGTACTTGGAATCATCGGGAGATGGTGGCTGAATGAAAATCTCGCCTTGATACAACCTTCTGTTGTTTTTTGCTATTATTCTGGGTAGGGTTTAAATTTTTTGATGAATTCACAAGCTTGTTTTATTGAGTGGATGCAAGGCACACCGTCCATTATCAAGATTCAGAAGTCACCTTTATGTCTCACGTGACCTCTGAAGCTCCTATTAACAATAGGTATGCAAAAAGCCAATCAGAAGTCACCTTTGTGTGTCACGTGACCTCTGAAGCTCGTATTTACACTAGGTGTGCTAATAGCCAATCAAAGTCACCTTTGTTTGTCACGTGACCTCTGATCCTCGTATTTACAATAGGTATACGAAAAGCCAAATAACGAAGTATTTGACCCTGGATGAATTCAAACAGTTCTGGTATGTTGGACAGTTTAGTATTATAAAGTGAAATAAAAAGTTTTGTGTCATTTTATGGATTAGTCTGTTGCGATATTCAGAGCAACGAACTGACCACAGTTTTTCTTTAAGCATAAAACTACACAATGGGCTATCTCGGCTCTGCAGGTATCGAAACCCGATTTATAGCGTTATAGCAGTTATGTTCTATATAAAACACAGGGAATACAGGAGAAATTAGTGAGAATAATTGCAATAACTTTAGTATTTTTTGTTCACATTTTCTTTGGAGTTACCTGGAAAATGAGAATTGTTTGTTTTTGAATTTCGCGCAAAGCTACACGAGGGCTATCTGCGCTAGCCGTCCCTAATCTAGCAGCGTAAGACTAGAGGGACGGCAGCTAGTCATCACCACCCACCGCCAACTCTTTTACCAACGAATAGTGGGATTGACCGTCACATTATAACGCCCCTACCGTTGAAAGGAGGCGAGCAGATTGCGAGTAGAACGCCCTAACCACCTGGCCGGAAAATGAGAAACGTAATTATTTCTTTATTCATTCAGCATATGTATATGAATATTTTATTAGATTCATAATTTCACACTACTTTGTCCCCTAGTCTGCGAATGCCCAATGCCACAGACCACAACACCTTTCCGCCTGACAATGTATGGCGTTAGAGATTTATAACTTTGTGGTATTGAAAGATCGGTAGCTCACTCAGTACCAGTTATATCTAAAAAATATCTTCGTTCGACTTGTCCTGTAAGAGTTCAAAGACTCGCTTCCATATACATATTTGAATTTTTTCTCTAGAGCCGTAAAGATAAAAATCTATCTTACCCTTTGGTAAAAAGAAAATAAATCTATATAAATATAATAGTACTGTCTGTTGTATGTCCATGTAACCACTTGGTAGGTTGTGGATGGATCTTTACCAAATTTGGCATGAAGGTTTGTTGTGTCCATGCGGAGATACATGCAACTTTGCGGTTTCACATCTTGTGTTTTGCGCTTTCATGAGCGTTTTTTAATTTTAAGATCAGATTATAAATTAAAATGCAACATCTTACTGTATACAATTTAAAAGATATTTATTGAAGCCGATGACAGCCTCCACTTAAAAAAACACACTGTGTGTTTTGACATGTCTATGTCATCTCCTGAAGGTGACGCAGACAAGTCACATAATAACACTCCCAATCCCGAAAGGGCGAGCATGTTCGTGGACGAATCATTCGACCCATAGTTGGGCCTCCTAACCACCAGGTCAGGCCAGATCTTTGATGGCTTCAATATTCACTGTACACAGTAAAACTTTGTACAGTAGAACCTCGACATTAAGAGAACCTTTCCGACCGCGTCCAAATGCCCTCTATAGCAAGGTGCCCTTAATATAAAAAATGAGCCACGCAAAGTTGTATTCCATATTGACCTTACTAAATTTCTGAATTTTAAGGCCCCCATTTTCTTTGCTGTATGCAGGACACGGGTGTTCGTGAGTTTCACGTTGTCATGACATGAAGTGGGGCGTTGTCAACAGGAGGTGGATTAGCTGTGCTCTTTTTCTTTATTATTGGTCACAAAGTTTCAAAGTACTCCTCTTCAGTGTGCGAACTGCTAAACATTTCACATTTATTTTCTGTGTTTATTTTACAGTCAAAGACTGATGTAGAAGTCTGCTGAAAATAAAGCAATAAATCACCGCTTGTGTCATTAGATTGTTCACGTGACACCGTAATACGATACTCCCAGAGCAACAAAGCATGTGCACAGAAATAAGCTGACTCTACCCCTTCTCCAAAAACACAAGCCATCTGCAATTTATTTGCCCAATTCACTATATAATTCTTTGGTAAAGCAGCAGCAGTATTCTCGTCACAGCCAGTAATGTCATTAGCAAATTAAAATAATCTACTGTCCACGAATGTTATTGGTGGGTTTTAAATTTTTTGTAAATCAAAAAGAGTAGAGATTCTAGCACTGAGCCCCGAGGTACCCCACTCATGACAGTAATCCAATTTGACTGAACTCCATTTATAACAACCCTCTTCTTTCTTCCATCCAGCCAGTTTTTCTATCCAATAAGCCAACCTATCCCCCACAACTACAGAGATAACTTTTTAACAAGCATTTTATGTGACACCTTGTCAAATGCTTTCTGAAAATTCAGGCCCACCAAATCCACAAGTGTACCCTCACCTACATAAGCAGTAATCTCTTCAAAGATTGGTTAGGCAAGATTTTCCCCTAATGATACCATGCTGACTATCCAAAGTATCTTTTATCAGAATTCCAAAAAATGTTCCCACCATTGATGCAAGACTAATAGATCTATAATTAGTACACATTTTATCACCTCCCTTGAAAAAGAGGAGTTACGTTAGCTAACTTGCAATCCTCTGGTACCTGCCCACTATTGAAGGATTTAGAAAAAATAGTAGCAAGTGGCTCACATATACAATCCTTAACCTTTTTCAAAACACTTGGGTAAATATCATCTGGCCCAGGATCTTTATCATTCTTTAACCCACTGACTGAAGCTGCTCCAAACACGCATGGGATTTTTACAAGTCGTATACATCACACTCACACTCAACTGCTGGAGGCGAACCATACCCTATAAGGTGAATCAACAGTCAATAGGTTAAACTTCTTTTTTTTTTTTTTAACTAAGATCAAATTTATGGGATCATTTTGTTCAATCTCGTTTTCATCTAGAAATTGTTGAAGGTGAGGAATATCGCATAAATCTTCATTAATAGAAACTGAAGAAAAAGTAGAATTTAATAACCCAATCATCCCATAATCATTAGATATATGATTTCCTGTATCATCCCTCAAAGGCCCAATTCACATTCTAACATTTTGCTTAACCTTAATGTATTTGAAAAAAAACCCTTACTATTTATCTTTACATTTTCAGCCAACCTTTTATTTTCATATAGTTTTGTTTTTGATTTCCTAATTTCTAATTTAATCAACTCTTTTGATCATTTATAATCCTCCAAATCTCCCACGATTACACTCAGTTTAAACTTCTTATATCTATAATCTTTCCTTTAATTTTATCCATTATACTCTTTGTGAACCAACCTGTTATTTTATTTTTTTTACTTACAGCCACCATTTTTTTTTGTCTATAAGGAACGTGCCTATCATGAATATTCAAGAATTTACTTTTAACATTTTCTACATTTGATTGGTATATCTCCAACTAATTCAATTGCCCAGTTTGCAGCACATAATTATTGCCTCATCTCTTTCAAAATTTTCTTTTATTAAATTTGGAACCAAAATGTCACTATTCCTTATCTCCACATGAAGCAAAACATCAAATTTAATTGAATTGAACAATGATCATCTGCACCAATATGTTCCCCAATCTCTACCCTATCACTGATTTCTTTATTAAAAGTTAACAATAAATATAAAATAGCATTATTCCTACTAGGTTCCCTAACCAATTCTTGAAGAAAACCACCTTGAATAGTTTCTAAAAAACCTTGTCTCCATCATGTCTTGACTCTTAACATTTCCCAATCTATATGTCTAAAGTTAAAATTGCCCATAATTATAATCTCATTAACAGCTGAATTCTTTATTTCACTGTAGAGTTTCTCATTGATTTTGTTAGTTTCATCTTGTGCTATGTAACAAATTCCAACTAAAAACCTTCTCCCCTTACAACCTATAACAAAAACCCAAATAGATTCAACCTCATTGCTATTAGCTTTAATGTCATCAAGTTGAACAGGCTGTAACTCATATTTTACACATTAGCCACTCTTCCCCCTTGTTTTAGTACTCTATCCATATTAAACAACCTATAACCCTGTATTTCAAAGAAATCACTTTCATCATAAACATTTACATTTAGTTATTCCCATTATATCAAAACCTTCTGTTCCAATCAGTTCTCTAAATTTATCAATTTTATAATTTTTATACTTTTAGTATTATAATAACAGTCTAGCCTATCATAACACTACCTATATATTTTCATCCCACACTATACCCCCCTCTTTACATCATATTTTTTTTCATTATTCTAGCCATCTTCACTGTCAAATCCTAGTTTAAAGTTGCCCTTACTGTTCGGTTTATATCCCTTCCAAACAAGCCAGCCCTTACCCTATTTAAATGTAAAAAACCATCCATTCCAAAAATCTTCCATTAATCCACCAGCCAACCGTTTTTCCTCATATATCGACCTAAGCCAGAGTGATCTATTTACAATTGCATCCCTACAGTTAAATATTGGCAGTATCCCTGACAGGATTCAGTTGTTATAGCCTGTTTCTTTGAATTCCTTGTACTTAACAATTAGCTCCTCCGACCTAACCTTCCAAACATCATTAATTCCTATGTGCATGATTGCATACTGCTAGCACCCCTTTACTATATCACTTATTCTGTCAGTTATATCCTCCACCCCTGCCTCTGGGTAGCATAATATCTTTTTCTTCCTATTTACTCCACAGACTATCATATCTACATGCTGTACTAAAGCATCTCCTATAATACAAAAATATGATACCCTATAACTTGAGCACTTTCAAAAGTTGGACCTTTCTTTTTCAGTCCACCTTTCGAAAGTGCTCAGGTTATAGGGTATTGTATTGTTGTGTTAAAGTGATTTCTTGAACCCATGTGTTTTCCTAATGTAATGAATGTATCTCCTATAACAATAACATTCATATATTGTTCATTCCCATCCCTATCTGTTTTTATCCTTCATTCCTCAAATTCATCATCTACACAAGCCAAAAGGCTGAAATCTGTTCTTTACCTCTGCTCTTTATAACCAAATTTATAATCACTAACCCTATTGTTACTGCTTCCAACCTACCAAAAGTCATCACTAGCCTCTGTATCCCTCGCATGTAAAACCTCAGTTTCCTCTCTAAGTCCTGTTGTCACCTTCTGTAATTTAGCTTTCTCCTTTTCCTTTACCCCTACACTGTTTAAAACTGCCGATGCGAGAAATAATTACTGTTACAGTTGAAATGCCTGCAGGTTTAGTGTCTGTGAAGTCGGTGTGGAACTGGCTTTACATCAAACAAGTGGTTTTATTACAAAACACGTACACAGTTTTTTAAAATGGCGAAAAAAAACCCCAACCAGAATCATTTTTATTAAATAAGTAAGCAAAATAAATTATGTTCATTTTTAACAAGATTTTAAAGTTCTGAAAAATAGTCTTTACATACAAGTTTTACTTAATTTGGAAATATCAAAAAAAAGAAAAACTCAACAAATGCTTAAAAATACATTTATTGTTAATTACATTCTTAAACACAAAAATAACTGCTAAAGTAGATTCGTCAAAGTTAATAACAATTAAAATGACTTAGAACCAGCACGTTTAAGTTAAAAGTACACTACAAACCATATGAAATACACATTAATCGTTAAAACTATGGCACATATAAAATGTCTAATACAAAGTACATTTTGGATGTGAATGTACATGTTACATATACATATATATTTTTGTTAATTTTAAATTGAATTATATTTTTCAAGTATATGTATTTGACCTTTTAAGTAAGCTGTGAAACACAACAAGTAAAATGCTTCAGAATGTATATTTAGTTAAAACTTGTGAAAAAGAAATCTTAGAATACATGTAAAAACCCTATCTTGGAGTATTAATAAGTAAGAGGAACCATCTGTTCTTATTTTTATCACTGTTAATTTAACACACATACATATATATTTACATACACATACCATTCACATGTTCTACATTCAGGTATCTGCATCCAAAGTCACATGTAAAAAAAAAGCATTCATTTTCTAAATAAATGATAAGTCAGACAAGGGGTAAAAAAAAACCATCACAAAAAAAGTCTCAATCATTTTTTTGCTGAAGCTTCCCAGTTTTTCTTTCATAAATTTCGCAACAACAACCCCCACCCTTTTTTTAAAGTCATTTCCTAATTGTTTCCAGCTTCACTATTTTTCTTTTTGAATAACAAATTAAGGTTTTTAAATATAACCTTTTTATTATGATTACATTTTGTTTTGTTCTCTTTAATAAACCTAGATAAAAATTCTCAGTTCCTAACTTAGACATTAATATAAAATCACATAGTGATTATAAACGACAATGTGTTTGTGATTTGTTTTTTTTACTGATCATACAGACATAAAAAAAAAGTTAACTCATTTTCAAGTCTCTCATTTCAAGAACAACATAAAATGTGATTTGTTTGACAACTACTATCAAATTAAGCACCAATATTCATCTGCTATGATGTTGTCCGTAAGCCTAATCCGTAAGCCTAATTTAGTATTGTTGTCCGTAAGCCTAATTTAGTATTGGCTTACCTTCATGGCCGAGCTAAGTTCAGTCCACTGGAGGCCTAAAAATGAACTTGCTGGTACTTTAAAAAATGTAGATGCATGCATACGTATATGCAAGTTTCACATAAAAACATGATTTACTCTTTACGAATAACACCAATTTTCAGACTTTACGTGATATTTAATGTCTATACTGATAAGCACCACTGACTGCTATAGTTCAGTATGTCCATTCTACATTGCCACTGATGACATTTTTGCATCTATTAGTTAAATTAATGATATGAAAAAAATAAATAATAAATTATACATAAACAATATGTTAACAAGTCTACTTAATATGAAAAATAAAAAACAAATTAACGTAAGAGTAACTACAGTACAAAATGATGTGCATAGTTTATGGAGGTATTGCTAAAATATACATACAACAAGACTAACAGTATGCCCACAGAAGACTAATTCAAACAGACAACAAATATAAAGTAAAATAAAGAAGTTGTTGACTTTAGTTGTTTTGTTTTTTTTGCCTTTTTTCAAATTTAGTAATTCTTTACTTGAAATAGTTTTATATCTGCTTAATTTTATGTGTTGTTTATTTTATGTTGAACGTTTTTCTTTTTCTTATATCACCTCGGGAAAAATTCAAAAGTGGTTAGCTCTGCCTTAATTGTAGTTTGATGAAATATTTCTTCGTTCTACTTTCTACACACATTTAATTAAAACTAACTCAAAGCATGGAAAATGTTTTTTTTTTTGAAGTAAAAACAAAAGTATATTTGTAATAACAGAAAAAAAAAAAGTGGTTTCAGTTTGGTTCATCACCCTACAGTGTGATCAATACTAAAAGATATAAAACATTGTTAAACATTGAGCCTGGAACCCAAGGTTGGAGAACTAACACTTTTTGTAACTTCAGAAACTTAATCTTTTGGTGTATTTTTTTTTAGGGATGTGGATAAACTAGACTATCCATTTGACATTCTTTTCAGTGATAAAAATGTTCATTATCTGATTATTTTTGAAGTTAGCTTCTAGTAGTTATTTTGTTAAATTCTAGTACTTTAAAACATTTATCAGAATCAGTAAGTAGCATTTAAAGTCATAAGGAATATTTATGCAATTTCTAAAACATATTACTATTCACATTCAAAACACGTGATTATAATGTTGGTTTGAGCTCATTAACCAGAATACTTCCGAGCTTTTTATCTTGATTCCTCTACCTGCAGCAGGTGTCAAATCACCTTTAAATATATCTTTCTACCCCTGGACTGAGAAACATCAACGATTCAGTAGCATACTCTGATCAACTTCGTAGTTAACGAATCGTCCACGCTACGTGCTGATAACGTTGAATGAGTATTAATGAATATGTATGTAGTAACTGAAAGTAGAGTATGTAAAAGATTTTTGTAAACAAAGAATTTTCAACATAATAACAATGGTAGAGGTTTGTTTAAAGTTAAGCACAAAGTTACAAAATGGGCTATTTGTGCTCTGCCCACCACGACTATTGAAACCCAGTTTCTAGCATTGTAAGTTTGCGGACATACTGCTGTGCCACTAGAGGGGCAATTGTAAAAGTAAATGATGAAGTTTATAAAATCAAATATTAACGATTACTTGGCATGTAAACTTCTGTTACACAGAATCTTATAATACCAGATAAAAAGGTTAACGAGTGTGTATGCTACAATATATCGAGTAACTGCCAGCACTAAAACGAGATCAATTTTGATACGTTATATTAAATGTCGAGGCACTGAACAAAACACGTGAAACACATTTCACATTTTAGCCCTACAACAATCCTTGTACAATTAGCTTCTTTGAAGGCTAAAGACACCAACATCTAACAGAGTACAGAATACAAATTAATAAAATCTGGATTTGGTATGATAACTTTGATTCTGTCGTTAAACCAAGACTACCTTACACGTGCTTGTTAAAATTTTCTATCTGTCTAAAAGCGACAAACATAGGAACTACCTACACGATTTGCATAATAAAATATGTATATATGAACAAGTTGTTTGTGTAAATATAGTTTGTGCAAAGTAAAAGGTAAATCTGTTTTTTAAAAAATATGTGCCGTAGAATCACCACATATGTACACAAACAACAAATGTATACTAAATAATAACCCAGGGAGTTGGTTCGGCCGAGTCTCGTGGATCAGATCCACACCACATTGTGCCGTGAAACAAAGTAAGAAAGATTAAATACCACATTACTGCGTCACATGCTTTGGTTTGTCCCTAAGAAGTTCAAAAGAGGTAGATTTATTTTTTTTTCTAATGCAAAACTTTGGTTCTGATTTTTTTTATTTGAAATAGCTTTTTAAATTACCTTTTACTTTTCTATAAAGTGCTAAATGATAATACATCGTCCAAACAGTAACGTTTGCAGTATTTTCAGCTCATGTATTTAGTATGTATAAAACCAGAAAGCTCATAGTCACAACCAATGTTACCGAGCAACAGGCATTAATTACGTTCAAAATACTTTAACACCGATTTGTCATAATCTAATTTATAGTTTCAATAAAGAAAATTTGTTGCCTGTAAGGAAATGCTTCAGTAAAAGAGAAATGGAAGTGGATTTTTTGAATGGTTAGTTTGAAAAAGAAAATCTACCCTTGGCATTATCATACAAGTATCTAATATGGTGTGGAAACAGGCTTTGGCCTTCTGAATGAGAGATTTTTAAACTCCCAACTTCAGAACATTGACTGATATAGCTCTGACATTTCACACACCCTTTATGAGCAACTGGCCATTCACATTACCCACACATACAGTAATTGATGGTTAAGAACCATTTTATGTTCTCCCTGTTTTTTTTATATACTTGTTGGTGTGTTTATATTGCTGATGTACACACAACAACAACAACACTTGATTGTGAATTGTTGACACTTTACGCTTCATCTGGTATGACACCATTACCACTGATAAAAGGTGGAGGTGTTGGAGGTGCCACTGGACCAGGTGAGGGCTCTTTTGATGCTAATGGAGTTTCCATCTTCCTCTCTAATTCTCTAATACGACGTTCATGCTTGATTAACGTTCCTTTCATTTTCCTCATCTCCTCTAACAGTTCGTCCATTTTCTTATCCTTCAAGATAAAACACACAAGAACTCTCATTCCAACACTGATAAAAATAAAAATTGATCTTTCTAAAAATAATTACTACATAAAACATGCTATTTATTTACCTTACAAATATTTAAGTGCACTAAACTTTACACTGCTTAAGGAACTTTCTTATGTCTCTGCTATTAGTATTTTTTTTTTCCAATGTCATGCCACCTAAAATGTAATGTTATCATTTGTTTTTCTTTAATTGTTTGATTCTATTAAACTGTAATTAGAGCTCTATGATTATACAGGAACACTCAAGAAAGATTTTCTGTTTGTGTTATTCACAACATTCTGGATACAATACATCTTCATGAGCAGACTTGCAGAGAAAAAAATGAAACAATCACATTTTGATGTTTATGATTTAACTTTTAAAATTAACAAAATGTGAAATTAAGTACCCTCAATTTACCACAAAGACATAATCTTCGCAGCTTACAAGACTTCAACTGAAGTTCAGTTATACACCAATCTAATCGTATTTCGGTTTAGCTTGCTTAGAATTTCGTGCAAAGCTACATTAAGGCTTTCTGCATTAGCTGTTCCTAATTTAACAGTGATAGACTAGAGGGAAGGCAGCTAGTCAAAACCACTCATTGCCAATTCTTGGGCTACTCTTTTATCAATGAACAGTGGGATTGATTGTCACATTATAATGCCCCCATGGCTGAAAGGGCAAGTATGTTTGTTGTGGCAGGGATTTCAACCTGTGACTTGCAGATTGTGAGTCGAGTGGCCTAACCACCAGGCCATGTCGGGCCTATCATATTTTAAAACTTCTCATTTGGTTTTCCAAATTGTGCGTCGTACAGTGTTCACAAAACTACAAACACTTCAAAATTGGCTACTGGAAAATATGGCAACGATAACAATCTGACTCTTGCAAAAGTTTAACAGCATTCTTGTAACACTACTCTAGGATACATTGAAGGTTTAAAGACAAAACAGAAAAAAAAAGATATTAAACTACTACTAAGTTTTTCATGTAATTAGAAATAACAAAGTAAGTTTGTTTTATGACTTATCAGAAGCTTACCTGAAGAAGGGCTAAGTTTGCCTTAACTATACCATGAGAAAGCTTGAAAAAGATAGAAACTTTCAATATGTGTGTCAAAACAGATTAAATAACTTCAAAGATATATTATAAATTTTGCAAGAAGTGTGCTCTAGCTAATTTTTTAAAAACACATTCAGAATCTAAGTGTATTTTCTAAATCTCTATTTATTAGTTTCTTATATAAACTCTAAAAATACTTTCTATTGATCATAAATCCATGAAACTGTTACTTTTCAGTTGGAATTAACTTTAATGATCAAATTTTTGTACAACTTAAAATTACAATTAATTTGAAAGCTGCAGTAAATATTTAAAATAACACTTTCCCTGTGTATATGAGTGAGAAAAACAAAGGTAAGTATTCAGAATCAGTATCAGGACATTGATTTTCAATGTTGTTAAACCATATGTTTAACCCTTTCAGTAAAATAATCCTAAAACTAAAACTTTTGTTTCTAAATTATAATTTCCTTGCTTCAGATATATATATATTAATAATAGTTTAATAAGTTATCATTGACAGATGTGTTTGATATTTCAGAAATTACCACTTTTTTTGTTAATTATGTAGTACAAACATCATTATATTTTAAACCATAAGTGTTTTAGTTATTATTGTAAAACCTTACATTGGTAATTCTGAAACAGATACTATCAAAAGTTTTCCTTCAAAAAATTAAAAAAGAATAAAACATGTTAATGTGCCAATTCACACTCTTAAACCATATTCAATCTGAATAAATAGAGTTGCTTAAACATTTGTTTAACAAGTAAAAGTTTGGAACGATCTATTCTTTCATTGGGTGGTGTGTCTGTGAGCCAGACTAGTTTCGGAGAATTCCACTCCTCATCAGTGACCCTGGACACTACCACCAATGAAATATCAGACCAAACTAAGCCTTTATAGTAGTGAGATATCGAAAATCGAATTGATGTATTTAAGTACACCAGTTCAATACTCAATCTGTTTAAGGCCTAAAATAATATCAACAACTTACAGACGCAGCTGAAGCAGCTTGTGCTGATTGTTTGGGCATCTTATCTAAGATATTTGACTTCTTTGTTACTTTAAACTCCTGTTTTCTGCTGGGAACAAAACCTTCTTTGAGAGATACCTACATAAAAAAAAATATTTTTTTCAAAAGTCATTCCTAACCCGATGATGACCTAAGGATGATGAAACGTTATTTGTTTTGCATTTTGAATAAATAATTTTAATACCCATATCAGCTGTCTCTACTATATATATATTTACTTCAAGTGGGTTTCTCATCATCATAAAAACATTCTATCTTTTCATCAAATGTGTGAAACATACCTTAAACTGCATCCTACCACTACAAACATGAGTGAATATCTATAATCAATGCTGTTAAGTTTCAGATAAATGAAAAATGAAGCATTACTATCACTAGTTTATCATGATGATGAACTAATCGTTCATGCAATAGAAAAAATATGGACTGTGGGGTGACAGGCTTGGGCTAAGTATGTGTTTTGTTAATTTTTCAAAAGTAATTAATTATCAACTAATGGGGATTCTTTGTCGAAAGAGAAAAAAAATCCTGATGTGAAAGTACTACTGAAACACTCACAGAATAAGAAATACATAAATTCTTAAAACTCGTGTCTTTTAATTAAAGACTTAAATATTAAAATTCCTCTTAAAACAAGGATATATCATACATTTCCTTTTTCTTTACGGTAATTAAAAATTAACACTATTTTATCTTAGACATTGAACAAAAATACGTGGAGTAGAATTCAGAAGCTTTTATTATATCAGTGATAAATATCTTTATACTAAAAACAGCTTATATATTTCATTGAAAGTCTTTAATCTGAAATTCAAATCCCATTTCCCTAAAACTAATTTATTTACTTCCTTTCTCCGATTCTTTTTAATACCATTTTCATCGCACACGCACACAAGAAAAAAATAATAATTTTACACTTGTAAAAGCAAGATTACAAGTATCCTAAAGCTATTTTAAAAAACTTTTGAACATTAAACTTGCCATGTTTATTAACTAATATCCAAATTAAAAGGATGTACAGTAAGAAACATTTTGGCCACCTACCAAGATTGGTTCTGCTTCTTTACCATCGACCCATTCTTCAGCTGATATAGCTGGAACATCAGACATCGTATTGGGATAAAGATCATCCTGAAACTGGTCAGACTGAAAAAAAAACCCATCTATATCAACATGATTTTGCATAGTTCACCACTAAATTGTTTACTTTTTCATTTGGTTACACTATAAACATGTGTACATCACACAATTATACATAATATAAAAAGTTAAAAAAAAAGAAACAAACAAAAACCTCTCATTTAAAAATATATTTTTACATACCTTTCTAGGCACAGTAAATGACAAAATTTCACAGAAACCACTGGTATGTAATCGATAGAATCTGAAACAAACAGAAGAAAACTTGAAATAGATATTAAGTATTTGTAATTTTCATACATATGATAAAAAAAGCCAACTCTTAACAAATTGAATTTGTATTTTGTTATTTTTCTTAATGTATCTTTGCCACCAGTAGTATTAATAATTCCTACCTTAGAGTCAATCACACGTTTCTTTTCCGGTAGTATTAATAATTCCTACCTTAGTGTCAATCACACGTTTCTTTTCCGGTAGTATTAATAATTCCTACCTTAGTGTCAATCACACGTTTCTTTTCCAGTAGTATTAATAATTCCTACCTTAGTGTCAATCACACGTTTCTTTTTTTTTTACTTAACCCAGGCGTCTAATATCTATATAGGTAACTATACTATGTTTAATTAGTTTATTGAAGTCACTTGTAATATGTGACCCACCAGTGTGTCATGCTGTCCATAACTAAAAGTAAGTCGTGACCCACCAGTGGAGAACATGGCAGTGAATGCCTTAAACAATTACTCTTGTAAACAGTATTCTAGACTTCTATATGAATGATGCGATTCTTGACGTTATAACACAGATTTGTATTCATCTTTAAACACAAAAATATCATGTAATATACATTTTTATCAAGCAAATTTCAAAGCTCTTTAAACTGCACTTGATAATTTGGTTTTCTTAAATTCACAGACGATGATATACTACACTCTCAGTTTTAAAAATGCCTGGTAGTGCAGTGACTCAGATAATTTTGCATTTATCCTCTTTCAGGAAAATTGTATGTATATCAAACTACATATCCATGCAATTTCTCCTCAAAATAAACAAACAAAAGAAAAATGGCAGCAATTTTCTAGTTCAGAGTGATACTGGTAGAAAAAGTCTTGAAGGATTAATCTACTGAAGCTCAGGAAGAAAGGTCAACGTTTTGAAAGATTCCATCTTTTGTCTTCACCTGAAGATGAAAATCATTTATTTGTTCATAAATAAAACATTATTCATTTCTTAGAGGTGAATGGTTGATGTACAACAAACAGGATAGTTGCACCAGTGGGTATTCCTTCTTCCATGTTAACCCTCTCTGCACAGGCATACTTTACTGCTCATGTCACAAGATTTTTAGTGACTTACATTCAAAATTTAATTAAACTGCTTTTTGTTTATGTTATACCAATTAGTATAGCATAAAATTGTAGATAATAATCCCTATATTATTTTGTAGGCAAGTCTTAAGTTTTTCATTTTATAAGGCAATATTTAAAAAAATACTGAATTTACTCTTGTGTGAGAAATGTGACATTTTTTCTCTAGGCATCTCCTCTTCTCTAATTTATTCACCACCCCTCCAATAAGTATGAAATTTAATGTAAATTACTCACTATAAAATTGTCATCTCTCAGGCAAACCATAATTTTTATAGCCTTCAATCTTGTTTGGTTACAGAGCCATCAAATAGAAAATGAGACCCCTCTTGCCACACCTACCTGTAAGATCCTCTCTTTCAGGATTTGTTAATAGATCTCTCTTACATTTAATACAATATTATTTTTAACCAATAGAAAGCAAAGATTTCATATATCAAACAATGTATTATATTATGTTGTTTTCTGTACAGAAAAATGTTAACTTCTCTTTCAGTAGAATCTTCATTCCAACAGGAAACATATCGATTAGCTTGGATGAGTTTGTAACAGCTCTTGTTGCATAGTTAAAAAGCCAAAAAAACTGTGATAGTTATGAAACATTGTCTGCTTTTGCATGTTATTATTCAATGTTCTTCGGTGCATTATTTAATTAAACAAACATTATTTAGTGCATTACTACCATTAGTATAAAAAAAGGGTTAAATGTTGTCGGCAACAAATAAAAAAAAGAAAGCCCCATGTATGTACTTTATTTCTTGTTTTTCATGTGTATTATTTATTTATTATTATTAGATGTAAAAATAGGAAACTTTTTATGTTAGTTAGTTAGATTAGGTAAAATAAATAATAAAAATATAATAAAAAATTTTCACAAGTCATGCACATGAGCAGCTTGGAGTAGTTCATGGGTAATGTAATTTGATAACTTAACATGAGCCTCATGTTCTCCCCAAGGGATTTACAACTCATAATGGTGCAAACAGAAGTTAGACATGGTTCAAAGAGCAATAAAACAATAAAATTTAAGTATAAATAGATGTATACTGTTAAGAGCTTAAAGATATTTATGAAAAACAAATGTAGTTTCATGTTACAATTTGAAGACATTCCAGAAAGAAAAAAAGGGTAATTTAGATTTATTTTTTGTATGGGGTCAGTCAAATTGACCAACCTCGTATAGGGTTAGGGTAGAGAAAATAACAGATAAAATAAAAAGTTTTACTGAAAACAAATGTTTGAAATGTATTTAGGAGGTTTTTAGAGATTATGCAAATGAAATTTGAGATGAAGAAAAGTATTATTAATCTTAACATGAAAAGTACTTTGGACTCGAACTGGTAAAAAAGACTCAATATATTCAGGGACAAATCTTTTTTTTAGTTCATTAAAAATACTTCACTAAAAATCTGATTTTTTGAATGTGGAAAACTTATAATGTTTACTGAAAGTCTGCCAAATTTTGTGAAGATACACATACTATATTAAAAGTTAGTAGTATCAAAACTATAATGACTTTAAATGAGTACAACGTGGTCACATGGTCAATCAATTCGACCAAGCCTGTGTCGAGAGAGTTAAGGTGGGTACAGATAGTTGACGTACAAAAAAAAGCAGGATAGTTGCACCGGTGGGTATTCCTTCTCCCACGTGTAACCAGGTTTTCTTAGTGAAGGTGGGTACAAAAGTAAATATTGATGTACAACAAGTAGTTGGATATTCCTTCTTCCAAAAAACATTTTTTTTTTATTGAAAATATGGTGAATGAAGACAAAGATCACGGAACTGTCAAATTGACTCAAAATTTAAGGTCTTTTTTAGTAGTGATTAGTACCACATTGAAAAAAACATTTCAAACCCTGCTATTTATAGTAATAATGTATCACTACTCAACCTATATTTAACATCATACAGAAGACAACGTCTAGAATCTTTATGGAACTATTTGTAAAGAAGACTATATCAAAAATGGATACCAATTTTCTATCCTTAAGATAAGATAGTTTTGAAGATAACCTTCAAAATCTTGCAAACCATTGACAACAAACAATGCTTACCTCTCACAAAGAGTTCAGAGAGCTTATGAACTTAGTAAATACAAGGGTCAAAGTTCAATAACACTTGATGCTGGACTAAAATTTTCTCTCTTTTTAACCTGCTACTTCAGACTTCCTTATATTTACAATATTTGCATATCCAGAAACCATAAGTCTGTCTTTAATATTCAAACTTGCTTAATGAGTAACATACTATTGTCAAATACCTTGATATTTCACAATGTTTGATATCACAGCCTCGTTTTGGCATCATTCCCATGCCACGCTGAGGAACTGTTGACTGGTAGGTGTTGATGTAATGTACAAATGGTGGTTCATCTGTTATTTCAAAGTATCGTATGTTGCTGTCTCCCTATGGAAAATATTTCTATAAAATCTTATGCATGCATGGTAATTTTAAAATCAAACACTTTATATTAATTCAATAGCTACAATAATGTTATTATAATGTGCTCAAATATATTTTGTTCCACTCTCAACACACATTTGGATACTATATAGACTGTACATTGTTCCACTATCAACAAACATTTGGATACTATATATATTGTACATTGTTCCACTCTCAAGACACATTTGGATACTATATAGACTGTACATTGTTCCACTCTCAACACACATTTGGATACTATATAGACTGTACATTGTTCCACTCTCAAGACACATTTGGATACTATATAGACTGTACATTGTTCCACTATCAACACACATTTGGATACTATATAGATTGTTGAGAGTGGAACAATGTAGACACATTTGGATACTATATAGACTGTACATTGTTCCACTCTCAACACACATTTGGATACTATATAGACTGTACATTGTTCCACTCTCAACACACATTTTG
>NW_013675572.1:18845-20025 GCF_000517525.1 Limulus polyphemus
TACATTGTTCCACTCTCAACACACATTTTGATACTATATAGACTGTACATTGTTCCACTCTCAACACACATTTTGATACTATATAGACTGTACATTGTACCACTCTCAACACACATTTTGATATTATATACAATGTATCTTGTTCCACTCTCGATACACCTTTACATATTACATAGGGCGCATACTTTTCCATTTCATTTGTACATTAAACATGTAACATAAGTTATTTCTTTAATTTTTTGTTATGATCAATGCAAGTTACTATTGACATTTTTCTTTTTCTTCTGTTCACCTTATAAAACTTTTACCTTGGCACAGAGGTAAAGCAAGTTGACATCGGGATCATAAAACGGAATCAGCAAACCATTACTAATGTCGAGTACTTCCAGGGTAAAGGGTTCGCCTAGTGCCACCTACAATACAAAGCACTCAATTTTAACCTCAAAATATCTAGTGCTTATCAGAAAGTACAGAAATTAACAAACTTACCTCTACTTAAATCTCTAAATATCCCTAATTAACATAGAATGTATTTACTGTACAATGTAGTGAAAAGTCCTCAAAAAGTCTAGCACACTCAAAATATTAGTTTTTCACGAGGGCGGTGTACAGAGAGAGTTGTGTATAAAGTAATGGAAGTTTCAACAACTGCCCTGTTTGTCTCTCAAGCTGAGATCTCAGTCAGAAAGATGAAACATCAGTCAAAATGTTTCAGCACAGAAGCAGCCCACAAGAAATCCCTCACAATTTACCAGAACTGCATGAATAATTTGTATAAAACCAAACCAAAAACTATTTATGCAAAAATACATAAGGGTCCTTTGGAAAATTCTAAAAGAAAAATAAATTTAAGTTCCATCCAAGAAGTTTTTTTTTTAATTGTAATTACTTCAATTTATATATTAATTTATTTTACAAATATAATATTTAATTCTTTATTTAGTATTACCCTCCTATATCATCTGATCATCTAGCTCACTTCATACAGTCTCTAGATGTTAAACATGGTATCATCTGATCATCTAGCTCACTTCATACGGTCTCTAGATGTTAAACATGGTATCATTTGATCATCTAGCTCACTTCATATGGTCTCTAGATGTTAAACATGGTATCATCTGATCATCTAGCTCACTTCATACGGTCTCTAGATGTTAAACATGGTATCATCTGATCATCT
>NW_013675573.1:0-3377 GCF_000517525.1 Limulus polyphemus
GTTTGTGTAGGTTAATGATATCTATTATCGTGTTTATAAACAACCTTGCAAGCACAGCTGACTGTATTATAACCTGCACTACCTTGTAAGGTTTGTGTAGGTTAATGATATCTATTATCGTGTTTATAAACAACCTTGCAAGCACAGCTGACTGTATTATAACCTGCACTACCTTGTAAGGTTTGCTTCAAAGCCAAGTGATTTCTTTAATCAGGGCATTAACAACCTGACTGTAAGATGGAAAAGTATCATCGATAAGTCTGGAGACAATTTCATTTAATAAATGTTTTGTTTTGATATATAAGTTGTTCGGGTTTTTTTCATCTAAAAAAAAGCGACATTAATTTATTGATGACCTAATAACTTGATGTCTAACACTAACTGATACATTATCATTAAGCTAAAAATTTGTCTGTTGTTAGTAATAACGTGATCTCTAACGTTACCTGATATATCATCATTAAGTTAAAAATTTGTCTCTTGTTGGTAATAACTTGATCTCTAACACTAACTGATACATTATCAGTAAGTTAAAAATGTGTCTGTTGTTAGTTGTACCTTCATCTCTAACATTAACCGATACATTATCATTAAGTTAAAAATGTGTCCGTTGTTAGTAATAACTTCATCTCTAACAATAACTGATACATTGTCATTAAGTTAAAAATGTGTCTGTTGTTAGTTAAACCTTCACTTATAACGCTAACTGATACATTACAATTAAGCTAAAACTTTGTCTGTTCTTATTTATACCTTTATTTCTAACTGATACAATGCTACTTGTGGGTAGTGGACTAAGATATTAGTTTTATATTTAATAACGGACTTAAGACAGAAGTTTCAAATATAATGAAATAAGTAAAATAATTGTAGATTTCTGCAACAGTATATCCAATTAAACTACTATTAAAGTTTCTAAGTGCCAAGGAGCTTATCAACTACCATAAGAACGAGATTTGATTATCAACTTGCACACCGAAGAACTAAAATGTTATGTGAGGGTAAAGGACCTACGGTAACAATGTGCATCTTTCTGCCCATTGTTACGTATGTATCACATACGTTCAATTGTTACACGTAGATCCAGTTTCAAGATTTTGTAAAATAACTAGTCGTTTGTGTATGTGTAAAACGTGACTATTTGACACGTGTTCCTATCTCTTTTGGCAACAGGGACTCAAGATAACGATTTGTCTTTGTGGTCGTCCCGATACGACAGGACACGAGCCTCACCACCACCCACCCTGAAAGAAACGAGTTTCGATGTTTGTATATGACCTCACCCGCGACCGTAACAAGATTTCACTGATGAAATTGGCTTTTAGGCGCGCGTTTCCAAATACCACGTATTACTCTTATCGAACGCTCTCTGCTCGTTTGAAATTCTTTCACAACGATTGATGAAATCATAAGGGAGGTTAAAACATTCTTTCCATGAAAAAAGGTATTAGACAAAGATCAGGAATGACACGGGATTTTCGCGGAGACTGAACTCATAAAGGTAATTTTATTACCAGCTTTGCTCATGTTGTTTTTTATTTCGTTATGACCTGGCTAAGAAAGAACAATCGACAGTTTGATCTGAAAAGCTGGAACCGAACAGGATTTGTTTGTTTCATCATCAATGTCAACGGGCTCTTATATTATAAAACCAGGTTCGTAAATTTTATTTTTCGAGATTAATCAGTTTTGTCTACGGCATTTTGAAGCAGAAGATGTTCAGATAAGGCTTAGCAATTCAAAGTTATTCTGTTCAGTCAATTCAAGGACAAGTTCTCGAGAAAAACTCTGAAAAAATAAGATGTTTTTCCTAGAAAAAAACAATGAATGAAAACTTCAGAAAGTATTTCTGCCAGTCTGTGATTTACTCCTGGAGAAAGTTTTAACTCATTAAGAATAAAAACAAAGATTTTTTTAATATCTAACTTGTACATAGGGAGTGACATAAGTTACTGTGCAGTTGGTATTACACGGTTGACACTGAAGATAATATTATGAAGAAAATCGATTATTGTTTCTAAACGAAGCAACTGTATGGTCTCATCATTTATACACATCTAACGTTCTAACCACATATGAATTGGACTAATTTATAACATCTAACATAACTTTTATTCTCAATATATTCAGTTTGAAGATTGAAGAAAATCGTAGAAAAAATCCAAAATCCAAAAGCGTGTCACCATATTATTGATTCAATTTTTTTACCCAATAATTTGAAAACAAAAAATAGTATGGTACCAATACGAATCATCAGGAATTTGATAAACGGTATGAATAATTTCTGACCTTCGTGCTAAAATAAAAACAAGTCTCGGTCCGATAATATTTGATCATCATCATAATAATAAGACCACCCCACCCCATTGGCACAGCGGTAAGTCTGTAGGCTAATAACGCTAAAAACCTGGTTTCGATACCTGTGGTGGGCAAAGCAAATATAGTCCATTGTGTAGCTTTGTGCTTACCAATAAATAAAACAAATCACAAGAAAATGGAGAAATGTGATAGATATATAACAGATTATGATTATAAGAACAATACAATTAGGTGTCTCGATTGTCGCTTACCCATTAGATGGAAGATGAACTAAATTCGATTATTTTCACCACAAACGAATAAATAGTTATGCTTGAGTTATCTCCGTTGTTAAACGGATCTTGAATCCCAAGTTGGATATGGTTCTAATACAAGTCAATTGGCAACTTAAAGAGGCCACAGGACTCTAATGTACAATACAAGTCCCTTGGCAACTTAAAATGCTTCAGGACCCTAAGGTACAATACAAGTCACATGGCAACTTAAAAGGCCTCAGGACCTTAAGGTGCAATACAAGACACTTGGCAACTTAACAGGCCTCAGTACTCTAAGGTAGAATACAAGTCACATGGCAACTTAAGAGGCCACAGGGCCCTAAGGTACAATACAAGTCACTTGGTAACTTAAGAGGCCTCAGGACTCTAAAGTACAATACAAGTCACTTGACAACTCAGTAGGCCTAAGATACATTGAAATTGGTTGATCTTGTGTGGAATTAGCAACTTTTTGAAATTTATTTCACTGTTATTTGTTTGTGTCGCCAAGCTTTCAAATATATATAGAAAACATAATGTGAAACTTTAACTTGAACCACCCGCCATTTGGACTGGACACGACCTTAACTTGAACAAGCCACCATTTGGACTGGACACCACCTTAACTTGAAACAGCCACCACTTGGACTGGACACCACCTTAACTTGAACCAGTTATCACTTGGACTGGACACCATCTTAGTTTTAACAAGCCACTACTTGGATTGGACACCACCTTCATTTGAACCAGCCATTACTTGGACTGGACACCATCTTAGTTTTAACAAGCCACTACTTGGATTGG
>NW_013675573.1:4324-5479 GCF_000517525.1 Limulus polyphemus
CTGTTCTTGTATTGCTGCCATCAAATCTGCTAAGTCGTAGTTTGATTTGTCACTTCTTGTTTCCATCTTTTTCTCTCTCTCTATTTCCGTCCCACTCTATGACAGCAGTTTGTTACGTATCTGCTTGTTTCTTAATTTCCGGTATAAATTCTGTCCGAGGTACTTCAGCGATACAAGTCCCTTCTTGATTAAAACTAGTTTATTCTTTCTCGATACAAACTTTGTAATACACAGAATTACCACAGTCACTTTAAACTTAACAACCTTTATAACACACGCTATAATTCACAGTGATTCACACACTTTACTTACGGTGCCTACTGTTTGCTTGACTCAGTTATCTATCTCTCCAATCACGCTGGTTTTTCTCGCCAGGCTTATATACTAAAAAGAGAGCGTCTCTATCAGACTAGAGTTGCCGAGCAAATTCACCATCCTTCGAGAAACTCCAGCGGCATGCTCCCAGAATCACACGACTTCCGCTGTCGTAACACAACTAACAGCAACATCACAATAATCAACCAAGTTGAATGAGGTACAGATGTATTAATGAAAAACTCCTAGCTAAGTAAATAAATCTAGCTGAACATTGAAGATATGAGGAGGGGTGATGATGTAAATATATTCTCTCTTTAAATAAGTTACCTTATGTGGTTGATGGTGGGGGAGGGGGCTAAAAAAGTAAGATATACTTTTCTTCATTACTGATACTATATATTCAACTGCTCAAAGCACTAATAGCTGTATGTTAAGGTTATAGAGGGAACTTGATTTAATAGCATTCCTTATGAAATAATGGACTTATAAACAGGGAGGTTTACAGACTTAATAAAACACACACAAACATAAACAAAAAGATAAAACATAGGAGATATTTATTTATGGAACTGGAGTTGTTGGTAAAATTGTTTAATTAAAACCGACTTTTATGGTATAACTGTCAGAAATTAAAAATCTAATCTTCGCCAATTGTCAAAATAAATGGCTTTTACTTATACTTCTTAATGTTATAGATATATACTATGTTGTTCTTAGGATTCTTCTGCAGTAGGAGTCTGTGACTTGTTAGTGATATATTCAACGATAAATAAACAGCCCACTTCCCTTTTTTTCAGCCCCCCCCCCAGTGGCACAGCGGTATGTCTGCGGACTTAC
>NW_013675573.1:5769-11342 GCF_000517525.1 Limulus polyphemus
TACCCGTGGTGGCCAGAGCACAGATAGCCCTTGTTTAGCTTTGTGCATAATTAAAATAAACAATAAACAAACACTTGTTTTCAAAATGATATATATGTATTCGGAACAAGTTAAACGTATGTACAACAAAGTCTTCACACTATAGGAATTATAGGTATATTATAAATACTATTTATATATAGTTCTCTTCTTCTTATCAAAAGTCCTCTTAGGCGTATTCAATTACTATAGAATTTCAGTTGACAAGTCAGCTATCTTCTATATATTACTATCGCACTAGTATTCTGCATGTGATTCACTTACAATTTTTGCTCGAGTTACCGTAATTATTTGGTCTTCTCTCTTCTAAATATCTTCTGTCTTTTTGTCAGACTGCACTCAGACTGATTCAGTTACTTTAGAACCCCACTTTGACGGAATAAATTATTCTTCTTATATCTTTTTCTACTGTTAGTCTTACTCTAACATATTAAACTCTAGTTCTATGTTAATCGTTAGGCCTATCACTTCTAGGGTAGTTAACTTCACGCCGAACTTTTCCTTGGTCTATAACTTTACTCTCTTTTGCTATTATCTGTCTGCTGTTTCCGCTCGTTTCACACTATTTATATGTCTATTACTTAATCGTCTGCCCGCCTTCTATATTCTCAACGTCAGTGTATTGCACGCGACGTTCGATAGTCTCAATATCAATGACTTATAAACACAACTTCCTACAATTGTCTGCTTTTAACTCTTATTATAACAAAAACTAAACAATAATAAAATACTCACTCACAAAAATAAATTAATCAATAATATCTAAACCAAACAGTCTTTTATATCATGACAATAACTTATATCATTAAAATAGAAACTTGGATCATCTAGATAGTACAGATTGTCTTTCTCACAAGCTAACTCCTGTTTTCTTTTCTTTCGGGCTGGGCGTAGCTTACTGGTTAGTGTGCCTGAACTGCAAATAGGAGGGTTCCTGGTTCGCGGCCTTCTTTGGGGTTTTCATGACGCTATAAGAGCGACACTCAAATTTCATTATCAAATCAGACAAGAATACCCCAAGAATTGGCGGTGGGCGCTGTTGGATAGCTACTATACCACTTGTCTATCAGTTCAAAATTAGAGACAGTTATGCACGGATCGTCTTTTGTGTATGGTTGCAGAAAAATCATTGAAAAATAAGAACACTTCTTTTTTTCATACAAATGTACAAAGATTCCAAATCATAAGGTCCTAGACTCTTTTTTATCTTATTTGCTCGAGCTTTCCCTACCTGCTGCCAATTAATGAGCTGCGAACACTATTCGCAAACATTTAATTTTCTTTAATGTATTATAACACTTTAAAGAACGTTGACGTAAGAGATGAGAATAATAAGTTAGAAGCTAATATAGTTCGCACTTATTTGATCTCCACATCATATCATCATCATCAATCCAAATAAACGCTAAGGTACTGAGTACTGTTTGAAAGAAAACTTCCTTACGAAACGCTGGGGTACTGAGTACTGTTTGAAAGAAAAATTCCTTACGCTCGTGTTTAGCTAACCACCCGCTCCCCCCTTTCCCCCACACACCTATCTTTACGGATCTGAAATTGTCTTACTTGAATTAGAGGTAGTCAACAAAATGAAAATTTAAATTGCAAAGAACATATGTCCCCCGATGGGACAGCGGTAACTCTTCGGAGTTACAATGCTAAAATCAGGGATTAGATTCCCCTCGGTGGACACAGTAGATAGCTCGATGTGACTTTGCTATAAGAAAACATAAACAAAGTACATATACCTTGATACGTCTGTGTGCTCTACATTTTTTACATTGTGTCATAGCTTTTGATTTTATTTTATTAAGTCGGACGTCGCTTATTGGTTAGGGTTAACGTGTGATCGAGCTGCGGATTGAAGGGTCCATGGTTCGAGAGGTGATGACACTAAAACATGCACTGTACTTTCAGCTGAAGGTGTGCTATAAAACGTGACAATCAATACCGTTATTTGGTCCGGTTCGGACTAAGTCCGTGTAGCAGCGGGTGGTGCTAGGTGGCTATCTTTCCTTTAGTCTATAGCTTAAAATTAGGAACGGAATGACTGTGTCCGAATTTTAAGATCTCTTCTTAGTCCACGTGCGCATAAGGTGTTGTCCAGGTTGAAGGTTCCATCGTTTTTGTTTCCAGTGAGAATACTTTATAAAACCAGCATATATTGGGATGGTTTGAAATCAAGAAAGGTTGTCTTTGAAATTCTTGTCAAACCTGACTTACAACAGCTTCTACAGTATGTTAGTTAAACTATTTTGTCAGTAGTGCAGGAACATATAGGTAATTATACTAAAATACTAGCTACATAGCTGAAATTCTAAGCTGTGTTATATAAGCTTAAAATACAAAAGTTTCTAAAATTTGCCAAAGCGTATAAACCTCTTGAAGACATAAACAGCCTACCTTAGAGATTGAAACTACATACGTATATATAGTCTGACAAAGGATAAGCATGTTTTAGTTTTAGATTACTTAAGAGATTTACTTTCTCTGCCAATTAAATCTTCTTGAATCTCCCGGTTTACGGACCTGAGCGTGGAATACCACAGTGAAGACAATCAAAAATAATCCTCATAGTAAAATCAATACATACATAAGAATTAAATGCAAAATAATAAATGTATCTTTTATATTAAGCCCTTAACCAACCTATAGAGTGTAATGAATATTTCTTTTCCAGGCTGTTGTGTTCTATCATTATGCTAACTGGAACTCACCTAATAGAACGTACAAAGTTTGGTTTTGATGACAGACAGTTTACTTTAGTAAGTAGAGAGAGTTTGTTTGTTTTTAATTTCGCGCAAAGATACACGAGGGCTATCTGCGCTAGCCGTCCCTAATTTAGCAGTGTGAGAGCTAGTCATCACCACCCACCGCCAACTCTTGGGCTACTCTTTTACCAACGTAACATTATAACGCCCCCACGGCTGAAAGGGGCGAGCATGTGTGGTGTGACGGGGATTCGAACCCGCGACCCACAGATTGCGAGTCGAGCGCCCTAACCGCCTGGCTATGCCGAGCCAGTAGAAAGAGAGAAGCTAGTAATAAAAAAATGGTAATTGTTGTAGAATGTAACTTACAGCATTGTGCCCCAGTTTTTTGTGTATACAATAATACGCCAAATGAGTTTGGGTATATATAGCTCCCATGCTATCGTTTAAACACCTAGGACGTTAAGAACACTTTCCTGAAAAACATAACAAAAACTAATCTTTTATATCCATCTTTAAGGTGTGTGGAAATTGAAGAACATTATTCAAAATTGCTTCTGTTTATCTGTACTTTAAGGTTTCAAGTTAGGAGTCAGTTGTTGTTTTTTTTATAAAACGTACACCCACTTTCTCCCTAGAGATGTATATTTCCTCCACACAACTTATCGGTATCGTATGATGGATTTGTCTCTGATGGTACCTGACACAGGTTAACATTTCATACTTTTATTCTTATAATATTGAAGCTAGTTATTTGGTAGTATATCTGATAGTGTAAGCATGTTTGAATAGTGGTGTAGAAATACTGAGTTTGTTTATCGTGGGACTCGGTGTGCTTTCTTTAAAATAAAGTTCTATATTTGCTGTAGTTTGTTGATGTATGTGTTTTTGATAAAGTGATCCATGTTATACAGACATATTCTACAACTGGTCTTATGTATGTTCTGTAAATTTTTAATATGTTTTCTGGTGAAGCTCCTTGGTTGTTGCCAGTCAGACTCCTAAAATAATTCGCTATTTTCCAGATTCTGGTTTTTATGCTATTAATGGGTGACATCCTGTTTAATTTTGAGTCAAAAGTAATCCCTAAGAAGTTACTCACAGCGCTCTCTCTCTTAATTGATTAATTTTTTGAAACAAAAAGTATTTAATATTTTGACTATAACTTACAAAGCAACTTCTAGCACATTAGGCTGATGTTTCGGTTGAATTAATTTTTCCTGCTTTTAATACAAGTTATCCTACAAAGCTCTAATGTTTTTAAATCAAAGCAAAATAAAACTTACTTACAGTTACACTCTGCATATAAACTTCAATCAGTAGTTGATAGGTGAGACAGAACTATATATTTCAGTTTATGAAAAGTATGAAGTGAAATGCTTCAGAAGCAGCAGAGCATGTTTTTTTTTTACGGTCTTTCTGTGCCAGGGTCGAAATGAATACTTCGGCTTTTAGGGCTTCGTGAAGTGTAAAACTGATAGTTTTTTAAAGCTGTGAATTCATTAGTAAAGCAAGACGAATGTTCAAACGTTTCTAATTACGAATTCTTTAGTAAATGGGCAATAAAATGCAGTCAAGTCACGTTGTATATGGGCACTATTTAACTAGATATTATTAGCTCATGTTTTGTAACTACGACCTGTTCTTTGCTATGAAGGCTGTTTTTCTTTTTGTGAAGCTGGAGAGAAAAAGTCTGCAAGTTTATGGGAACCACCTTTAGTGGAAATCTGTATCAGTTGCATTTATCATAGTTGTTTGATGAATGATATTTAAGTATCTGTATTTATTATACCTTCATCAAGTGTTCATTGTGTTGTTGGTTTTTAGAACGGCCGTTGATGACGTGTTGCATGTTTTTGTTACTGACTTTCCATGGACAGGTGTTTGAAATCTGAAGGTATCAGAGACAGAACTTCGTAAAGAAATTGGTACTGATTTACGGGATCGCAAGCCAAGTTAACCCTCACTGCTAGAACTGCAAGGCAAGTTACATTCACGTTAGGATCGCAAGCCAAGTTAACCCTCACTGCTAGAACTGCAAGGCAAGTTACATTCACGTTAGGATCGCAAGCCAAGAATTAGTGAGGATTTATTTGGTTTGCGATCTTCACAATAAGGATTAACTTGATTTGGGATCCCAACAGTGAGGGTTAACTTAGCTTACGATCCTAACACTAAGGGTTAGTCTGGCTTGCGGTCATAACTTTGAGGGTTACCTTCGCTTGCGGTCCTAGCAGTGAGGGTTGAAGTAGTTTACGATTCTAGCAGTGAAGGTTAATTTGGCTTGAGATTCTAGCAGTGAGGGTTAACTGGGACTGTAATCCTAACAATGAAGGAAACTAGAAATTAAAAATACCTTTGGTATAAGGAATTACAAAAATTTATGTATTATGGCTTACATTTTCTAAGCTAATAAAAGAGAGTGAGAATCAACCAGATCAGTTGTTCTCAGACTTTTCAGACTCACGTACCACTTTTTGTTTAAACTTCTTCTTGAAGTACAAATCCAGGCCTAAAAGAAAAAACGTAGTAGTATAAAGTTAATATTTTACCCATTAATAGGACAGATGTGAATGTTTTCTTCTGGCACAAATTAAGTATGTATGGTGTGATTTTTGTAAAGGGAAGAAACGCTGGTGAGTCTATATAGGCGGAAAGCGATTCTAGAGGTGAGAAGACTAGTGTGTATATGTACACGGGAAGATCAAGTTGGTCTTGTAAAGGGAAGAAACGCTGGTGAGTCTATATAGGCGGAAAGCGATTTTAGAGGTGAGAAGACTAGTGTGTATATGTACACGGGAAGATCAAGTTGGTCTTGTAAAGGGA
>NW_013675573.1:11454-12513 GCF_000517525.1 Limulus polyphemus
AGATTATAGACCATAGCTTCATATGACTCATGATAAACTAAACCAGGAACTTGGTAAGTTATAGATCATAGCATCATGTAACCCAGGATAAACTAAACCAGGAACTTGGTAGGCTATAGACAATAGCTCATTATGACTCAGGATAAACTAAACCAGAAAGTTGGTAGGTTATAGATCATAGCTTCATATAACCCAGGATAATCTAAACCTGGAGCTTGGTAGATTATAGATCATAGCTTCATATGACTCATGATAAACTAAACCAGGAACATGGTAAGTTATAGAACATAGTTTCATATAACCTACTAGAGGTGAGAAGACTAGTGTGTATATGTACACGGGAAGATCATGTTGATCTTGTCACAAATTTTATATTTTTTTCATTAATTTTTTCCTGGTTTATATTATCCTTAATCAAAAGTAGCTATGGTCTATAACTTACCAAGTTCCTGGTTTAGTTTATCCTAAGTCATATGAAGCTATAGTCTATAATCTGCCAAATTCCTGATTTAGTTTATTCTGGGTCATATAGCTATGGTCTATAACCTACGGAGTTCATGGTTTAGTTTATCCTGAGTCATAATGAGCTATTGTTTATAACCTAACAAGTTCCTGGTTTAGTTTATCCTGGGTCATATGAAGCTATGGTCTATAATCAACCAAGTTCCTGTTTAGTTTATCCTAAGTCATAATGAGCTATTATCTATAACCTACCAAATTTTTGGTTTCGTTTATACTGGGTTATATGAAACTATGGTCTATAACCTATGCAGTTCATGGTTTCGTTTATCCTGAGCCATAATGAGCTATGGTCTATAATCTACCAAGCTCCAGGTTTAGATTATCCTGGGTTATATGAAGCTATGATCTATAACCTACCAACTTTCTGGTTTAGTTTATCCTGAGTCATAATGAGCTATTGTCTATAGCCTACCAAGTTCCTGGTTTAGTTTATCCTGGGTTACATGATGCTATGTTCTATAACTTACCAAGTTCCTGGTTTAGTTTATCCAAATCGCTTTCCGCCTATATAGACTCACCAGCGTTTCTTCCCTTTAC
>NW_013675573.1:12614-13936 GCF_000517525.1 Limulus polyphemus
CTTCCTGGTTTAGTTTATCCTGGGTTATATGAAGCTATGATCTATAACCTACCAACTTCCTGGTTTAGTTTATCCTGGGTTATATGAAGCTATGATCTATAACCTACCAACTTCCTGGTTTAGTTTATCCTGAGTCATATGAAGCTACGGTATATAACCTACCAAGTTCCTGATTTAGTTTATCTTGGGTCATATAGCTATGGTCTATAACCTACTGAGTTCATGGTTTAGTTTATCCTGAGTCATAATGAGCTATTGTTTATAACCTACCAAGTTCCTGGTTTAATTTATCCTGAGTCATATGAAACTATGGTTTATAATCTACCAAGTTCCTGGATTAGTTTATCCTGGGTCATATGAAGCCATGGTCTATAACCTATGGAGTTTATGGTTTAATTTATTCTGAGTCATAATGAGCTATTGTCTATAACCTATCAAGTTCCTGGTTTAGTTTATCCTGGGTTATACGAAGCAATGGTCTATAACCTACGGAGTTCATGGTTTGACTTATCCTGGGTTATATGAAGCTGTGGTCTATAACCTACGGAGTTTGTGGTTTAGTTTATTCTGGGTTATATGAAGCTATGGTCTATAACCTACCAAGTTCCTGATTTAGTTTATCCTGGGCCATATAACCTATAACCTACGGAATTTATGGTTTAGTTTATCCTGCGCCATATTTATAAGGCTGTCTATAACCTACTGATGTCGTTTGCCATTAATTTTTATTTACAATAAAATAAAAGCTTTGCAGTAGTTGTGTGATGAAACAATCGCCGCCTTCAAACATTTAAATTTAATTTCTGCTTTATCTCCATGTAAGTGATTAAAATAGGAAACGAAACTCTACTCTTAATGATGTATCTGGCGAAATAATGTATGGAGTTCAACTTTGTGGTATAGAATACGCTTTTCTAATTTCAAAAATTTCAAGAATCAAGTTTTTCTTCTTCTACGTATTCAACAAACTTCATTTTATATCTCTGTTCATTCTTGAAAAAATTTAAGTATTGATATTAGATTATTGTTAAGAGATACTGGTGATCGGAAATTATTCAACAATGAAAGAAAAGCAGACAATAGAACAACGGTAAATTTACGCACTTACAACGCTAAAAGACGGTTTTCTATACCCCGTTAAAACAGAACGCTGATAGCCTATTGTGTAGCTTTGAGTTAAAAGAAACAAACAAAAATCAATAATACATTAAAAGTGTAAAGTGATTAAAAACATAAAGTCACTATAGAGAAAACTGTTACGATGGTGAGAAAAATAGTTTGCCTGACATGTGACAGTTTCATTGTGATATTGTTACGACAGC
>NW_013675573.1:14879-20336 GCF_000517525.1 Limulus polyphemus
ACTCTAGTTTGTTCGAGGCGCCCTCTTTTTTAGTATATATAAGCCTGGCGAGAAAAACCAGAGAGATTGAAGAGATAGATAATTGAGTCAAGCGAACAGTAGGCATCGTAAGTAAAGTGTGTGTGAATTACTGTGATTTATAGCGTATGTTATAAAGGTTGTTAAGTTTAAAGTGACTGTGGAAATTCTGTGTACTAAAAAGTTGTATCAAAAAAAGAATAAACTACTTTTAATTAAGAAAGGACTTGTATCGCTGAAGTTCCTCGGAAAGAATTTATACCGAAAATTAACAAACGAGCAGATACGTAACAATATGCTAAACATCAGTAGCGTCATGAAAACTGAATCGGGCATGACTTAGAGGTTAGTGTTTCTGGACTACGAAACCAAGGGCTCATGGTTTGCGTCCCATTGACACAAAAACACGCTCTGCATTCGGAGTCCGTGGGTTTACTATAAAAGTGGCTGTCATATATCACCATTCAGTCAGTCAGGAGTAGTCCAAAGGTTGGCGATGTGTGCTATTAATTAGCTGTCTTCCCTCTAGTGTTATCAGTTCAACCGGCCTGAGATAATTACTGTTATTTAGCCGACACTTTGCAGTTTGTTTGCTTGTTGTTAAGCATAAAGCTACACAATGAGCTTTACCAACCACGGGTATCGAAACCCGGTTTTTAGCGTTATAACCCACAGACTTACTGCTTTGCAGTTTAAGTTTTAATGTGGTTTGAGCTACGCGCCAGAGCTCTTATTTCATTCTTGCGTGTTTATATTAACCAAATATTATGCCAAATAGGAGAGAGACTAGGACAACAAATTCTTGCGTTTTTGATATTTCTAAAAGACTACCTACCTTTCAGATGAACGATACTGTTTTGGGAAAATTAACATTGTATGGTAATTTAAACCAATTACTGTTTTGTTGATGTCGTTCGAGAAACGGCATGAAAAAAAATCTCTTTTTAAAACGAAGCTTTCTAGGTGCTCTACAGTATAAGTTTAGCTCCTGGGACCCCTGCTGGGTGATAAATGAGAGTAACCTTTGGTCTTAGAATTACACAGCATCGACATTTATGATTGGCAACCACTGTCATTCCAGGCAATTCGGGTGCTGGCACCCCATGGTTAAGTAGCATCAGTAAGCGGAAGGAGGGTTCCAGGGCCCCTTCGTCAAGGAAGCATACAGGAGACTAAGTCAAAACTACATTGATGTAATTACATATCAGGTTATTTAGGATAATTTCTCAGTACACACTTGTCTGTGAGAGTGTCCTTGGATTATGGATACATATATATACAGTTTTAAAAATTGCTGACATAGCATATAAAGCAAGCAGCTACAGACATTATTCCTCATGGGAAAAAATTATTAATTCTTCTTCTTCTCCTACGTCGAGGTGGGTGGGCTTCTATGTACGTTTTTCTTTTAAATGTTTTTTTTTTATAACTGATACAGTGAATCATGAAAGCACAAAACACCGTGTATTTCACCAAATAGCTTAAAAGTTATACATCGACATATATTTATAAACAGGTTTCTATATACAAATTAAGAAAAAACAAGGGCAAAGGTTTTAGGAAGTCGAATACTAATCAAACTTGTAATTTTGCCATCACTGGTCAGTTAATTGTTTATTTTGTTTTCTCTCCTTTTCTAATTATCTTCAAAATCTACTTTGGAAATATCAGTGGAATTTTTTGCCCGTTTTGAATAGAAAAAAATAACAACCAAAAAACAGTGATAAACATTTTGATGATCAAAGCAAAAATATGTTATTATTAATGAAGACGACAAACAACTTGAAATAAAAGGGTATTTACTCTACCCGACGTCTCGTCTCATGCCCTTTTCAATGGTCTATGAACGTCGCAGGTTACAAAACTGATTTTAAATTATGGTAACCAGGAAGAATATAAAACTATAGCAATGGAACGGTGCACGGTTGAAACAAGTTTTATCTGAAGTTGTTCGTTGTCTTTATTACATATGGTTCCCATCCTTCAGTCAGTACTGAAAGTTTTTAAAAAATGATAAAAAAATACGTTATTATTATTTTGTAAATGAAATGTTTAAACGAGACTGTTTTGATACATTCAAAATATGTTGAAAGTATTAGCTCAACTAAAAACAATACGCTCATAACCAAATAGTAGAACTATGGTAAGGTGTTTTATTTAGTTAAAAATGAAGTTAGTATTACAGTTACTTATTGGTATTGGTACTTTAATCCTAACAGCTTGAGCATTAGCATTAACATTGTTATACAAATCGTTCATACTTTACAATTGTTATATAGCAAGGTGAATTTGCATACGTGGTGAAGGTTGTTATCAGGGTGAAATTATATAGGTGATGAAAGTTGTTATCAGGGTGAAATTATATACGTGGTGAAGGTTGTTATCAGGGTGAAATTATATAGGTGATGAAAGTTGTTATCAGGGTGAAATTATATAGGTGATGAAAGTTGTTATCAGGGTGAAATTATATACGGGGTGGAGGTTGTTATCAGGGTGAAATTATATAGGTGATGAAAGTTGTTATCAGGGTGCCCTGATAACATCTTTCACCCCGTATATAATTTTGAAATTATGTACGTGGTGGAGGTTGTTATAAGAGTGAAATTATATATGATATAAGGATGAAACCATGTACTTCTTGAAGTTTGTAAAAAAAGAAACCATGTATTTAGTGAAAGTTGTGAAAAGGATGAAGCCACTCCTCATTATGTGATCTTTGTTTCAAACCTTATAATCTGTTGAAGTATTAATGCTAAGACCTTAAGGTAGAAAGCAAAGAAAAATGTTGTAACAATAAGTCAGCCACACTATGTCTGTCATATCCAGTGGTGACGAGGGCGTTTTCCTGATACCAGGGCTCATCAGGCTGGCTGGGGTACGACAGACATATTTGCGGTCCAGGTGCTATTTATATAATTAATTTCAGGCACAACAAATATTATGGTGTGAACCAGGTTAGGGAAGTGAAACGTAATTATTATCATGTTATTTAACTTATTCACAAATAAACCTTTTTGTAAGCAGTAACAAAATGTCATTGGTTTATTAATTTACAACATGAATCGTTTATTTTTGTTTTAACTTGAATTAAGTGCATCATTAATGAGAAGCACTAGTTTCTCATTTCGTGTTCCTATCCCCCTCGAGATCCCGGGGGCGCCATATTTTAAAATGTATTCATACCCCCCACTCATAAGCTAGTGGGACCAAAAGTGACTCACATGCACAATAATACCGAGTTTTCGGATACGTGAGATAACCGATTGTCTTCTTGCTTTAATCATAGACGGCAGAACCGGTTAGGAGGAGTACTGGAGGCATGTCCCCTCAAATTTTGATCTGTTAGCAAAGTGACCCTTTGAATGGGGAATAGATAATTGTGTATAATTATCAGGAAAAGACGCTGTTTCAATTACTACACGTTTTCATGTTGTAAAATTGATTTTGAACGGCATTTCTTGTCAATGACTACAATGTCTAACCAGTGGTATTAGTGGTCCTCTTACCTGTCTCTTCTCAGAAGTTACCGCAAGCAAACCTTATTACTGACATATATATATATATTTTGATAAAAACAAACGTAAAACATCTTAACTACTCTCATGTATAGGTTTTAAAAATAGGTACTTACATTTTTATCATAATATTTGTAACTAACTCAATAACTAATCGATATTCTATCAATCATTTGATCGATCAGTCGATCTATCTTTCTATACTAACATTGTGTAATTCTGTGATAGCTGCACATATACAGAATATTTACAAAAACCATCGTGACTATCAACACGTCCTTCTAATGGCCATACTGTGACTTTTCACGTCAGGAACAGAGGACTAAACATAAGTGTTGAAACAAAAAATAACTAAGGTTTATTTGTGGATGTTTTCGATTGGCCATTTCATTACACGAATGAATGCGTAAGTGCTCAGTATAGGGCGAAGTTGTGTTATGAAATTACTACTTGATTTTTTGTATATATATATTTGCACTTGGCTTTTACTAAACGGTAAACGTACGGTTGCTCAGCAAGAAACTGTTTATACAAGCTTAGCAGCTAGTCACAGTGGTCAAAGTGACAAGTACGTCACCTAGCAACGTGTGTGGTCCAACAACACAAGAGAGCGAACTGTAGAATTCACTACGATTAAAACAACGAGAGAAAAAACCACAAGACAACTCTACACATTTATATCTCGGTTCCACTTGTCCAGTCTAGTTATCTAGTGTACACAATAGACAATGAATAATTGAGAATTAAACTTTGATGTAAACCACAGGCAATATTCACATTAATCTAATCGCCATGCAGCATGTTACCCCCAGAAAAAAGATAAATATTTACGTTCGCAATATTAAACATCAGAACTTAGAAACAGATGTTAGCTTTGTTTAAATCTTACTATGGTCTGTTTCATAGAAGCAAGAAATAACAACTTTCAAATATGCGGTAAAAATCGAATTCTTTTTAAATTAAAAGACCTTCATAGTGAGGTAAAAAATCAAATATTTGTGAACAAGAATACTTTCTTAGTAGAATTAATAATCAAATACCTTGTGAATAAGAAGACTTTCTTAGTAGTGATAAAAATCAAATACCTTGTGAATTAGAAGACCTTTATAGTAAAGTTAAAATCAATTACTTTGTGAATTAGAAGACTTTCTTAGTAGAGTTAAAAATCAATTACCTTTTGAATTATAAGACCTTTGTAGTAGTGTTAAAAATCAAATAACTTGTCAATTAGAAGACCCTCATAGTAGAGTTAAAAATGAATTACCTTGTGAATTAGAATACTTTCATAGTAGAGTTAAAAATCAAATACCTTGTAAATTAGAAGACCTTCATAGTACAGTTAAAAATCAATTACCTTGTGAATTAGAAGACCTTCGTAGTAGAGTTAAACATAAAATACCTTGAGAATTAAAATACCTTCATAGTAGACTTAAAAATCAAATACACTGTGAATTAGAAGACCTTCATAGTAGAGTTAAAAGTCCGACGAAACTTTAGCGACACAAGTCCTTACTTAATAAAATTGGTTTATTCTTTCTGAATATAACTTCACGATACACTTGATTTCAACATTCGCGCTAAAACAAACGCTAAACGAACGTTAACTTCAACAATACTTTCTCACTGCAGATCAATTACTCACTACCTACACACACATTATCGTCACGTTGTCACCCTCTTATTAATATACCAGACTACCCTATATCTAGTAATCTCCTGACTATTCCCGAAGGTTCGAGAGGTGGCGTGACACTAGTCACGTGACCTCGCCGACGCAACACTGCCCCTCCTTAGTATTGTTCGTCCCGAACAATAGCCACTTACAATAAACCAATAACAATTAACAATAACTTAATTAAATGTACAGAATAACAATCACAAAATTACAATTCAACAAAGTCTCTTAATTTACGGGACGTATCTT
>NW_013675573.1:21287-22369 GCF_000517525.1 Limulus polyphemus
CCCTCAGCAACAACTTGAGGAGATCGGGTGGTGTAGTTGGGTAGGCCTTGTGTGCCATGCTTTCCAAGTCCTGAACCTGGCCCTGTAGACTTCTGACTGATTCTGGGTTCCGTACCTGGGTTCCAGAGCCTCTATTAGTGCTCTATAGTTGTGTCTGTCGGCTGCTGTCAACTGTCCAAGTATTTCCAGTGGTTGTCCCTTCAAGCTTGTTGCCAGATATACAGCTTTCTGCTCCTCTGTCCATCCATTCATCTCTGCCAGTAGCTCAAACTGTGTTCTATATGCTTCCCACGGTGCCTTCCCATCGAATTCTTGTGGCTTCCTTCACACTGGATCACTCCTATTACTGACATTCATATCTGGGATGTGACTTCTAACGGGACTGAATATGTCTGCATTAGGGTTTAACTGCGGGCTCTGTAAGGGGCTTGTCATTGTCTGGGGCTGATTAAGTCGATGGTCAATGTATCCTCCTCGTGTAAAAGACAATAGATCGCCCTTTAACGTATCTAATTCACTTTTAAATTTACTAATGTTTTCCATTTGTCTCCCTTGTTTCTTTTCTCGTTCTTCTTGTTTATTTTCTTTCTCCTCTAACAACTGCTGTAATTTCTCTTCTTGTTTCTTTTCTTTCTCCTCCAACAACTGCTGTAATCTCTCTTCTTGTTTCTTTTCTTTTCCTCCAACAACTGCTGTAATCTCTCTTCTTGTTTCTTTTCTTTTCCTCCAACAACTGCTGTAATCTCTCTTCTTGTTCCTTTTCTTTTTCCTCCAACAAGTGCTGTAATCTCTCTTCTTGTTTCTTTTCTTTTCCTCCAACAACTGCTGTAATCTCTCTTCTTGTTCCTTTTCTTTTTCCTCCAACAACTGCTGTAATCTCTCTTCTTTTCTTTTTCCTCTAACAACTGTTGTAATTTCTCTTCTCGTTTCTTTTCTTGTTTATTTTCTCGTTCTTCTCGTTTCTTTTCTTTTTCCTCTAACAACTGTTATAATTTCTCTTCTTGATTATTTTGTTGTTCGAGCTGCCACTGTTGCAGGTTTTCTTGCAACTGCTGTTGTCTCTCTTCTTGTTTCTCTTCTTG
>NW_013675574.1:0-4575 GCF_000517525.1 Limulus polyphemus
AAGATACTAATTTGGCCGGAAATGTTTTGCGGGTCTCTGCTAGTAACTTTATTATTAGTATTTATTTATCAAAGTTTTCAATAATTTTAATTTACAGAAATCTACTTCATTTACAAAAAGTTAAACGCTTGTTTATTTTTAAAGACGTGAGAATTTTTGTCATCGGCATTGTTGAGCAAAAACATGTCCTAGGCTTTCAATATCACGTCTTAAGAGGTAATGTTTCAGTACTTCGGAACCTCCCTCGTAATCTGTTTATTAGTCTTCATTAGTCCAGTATTATTGATGAGAAACGGTAAAGTACATACAACTTAATTTCTGTGGTACATATTGAAGTATAAATATTAGAATTAAGATAAGTACCTAGCTAAATTAGAATGAATATTGTGTTAAACCTGGTTCACCTTTAATATGAAGGAAAGATTTTTTAATTGCTAGTCGGCAAACGATTCTACTACTCGAAGTGAGGCCCTCTACTGGAGATATAGTTAATAAATCAAATTTATTTATTTAGTTTAAAGAATGCTGGTTGCATTATTACAAAGTTGCTACATATTATGGCGTTAACAGTGGCACAGTAAGCACCTGTTAATATTTAAGTTAGTGAAGAAAACGTTAACGCCTATTAAATGTGAGTTAAATTTTATTTCAGGTTACATTTTTTTTTCTCAGCCCTTTTTAGTGAGAGACCAACATGTAGCAGACGACAGGTAGAGGTGAAATTCTGGTTTTATACGCTCCTAGTTTAACAATCTGGTTTCAAGCGCCTTCCTTTATCACATTTTTTAGGCTTAAACACCTGATTAATTTTAGTATTGTTGGATTTTAAGCCCCCAATTTTTTCACCTCCTAATGTTTAGTATCAAAATGCCCAAAGAGTTCTGACCATGTTGGCCAAATGGATAAAGAAATGGTCGGAATTGTCTGTTTCTTATATTGATGCAGATGGGATGGTTTGTTTGTTTGTAATGCCACTAGGGGGCCAGTTGGAATCGATTAACATGCAGCGATCTGCAAGGATAACAACAAAGAAAACGTTATGTAGTTTGGGAAACTACCGCTGTGTGGTGTAGTCAAATTTGTTTCAAAACTTGTAAATAATGTCGATGTGACTTTAAGATAGCGATGGAGTTGCTTGGATTCGTATTGGTTTTCAAGGTTTATTGATCTATTGTATTTAATATTGGTACGAGAAATTCCAACAACCCCCACAACATAATAATTTACAATTTTTTGCAACCAAATGTACCACTTCAAAATCTTCAACTTTACAAAATACATTTTTGACTGTAATTTATAAGTTTTGTTAGTGAACTTACGACGTAACGTGTGTTTCAATAAGCTATTCAAGATATCCACAAGAGTTCGTTTCCCCCGCGGTTGACACAGCAGATAGTCCAATGTGGCTTTGATCTAAAAACAGTATAAAATATAAAAACAAACTAAACTAAAGTATGTACTGTTAACAATATTTGTTCTCATTGTTATTCATATTTTTTTTTACAGTGCACATGTTGTCCAGGACTATCCAAGGAACCTATATAAGTGAAGGAGGAGGCTTTGATTATGATCAGTCGTGGATATGTGCAATGTACGTATGTTTTAATGTCACAAACAGATGTTTGTATTATTATAAGTTACATTACTGATGTTGCAGGGCAACATTACTGATGTTGCACACATAGGTGTGCTACGCGAGTGACGATCACATCTCACAGTTATGTCAGATAGGATTAACTAAAGAGTTGACTTAATCGAATACCATTGTGTAGCATACCATCACGGATGTAACATGGACTTTATAGTAAACAGACTTTGTGTAGCATACCATCACGGATGTAACATGGACTTTATAGTAAACAGACTTTGTGTAGCATACCATCACGGATGTAACATGGACTTTATAGTAAACAGACTTTGTGTAGAATATCATCACTGGTGTAACCTGGACTTTATATTAAACAGATTTTGTGTTGAATATTATCACGCGTGTAACATGGACTTTATAGTATTGACATTTTATGTAGTATATCATCACCAGTGTAACCTGGACTTTATAGTAAACAGGTTTTGTGTAGAATATTATCACTGAAGTAACCTGGACTTTATAGTAAACAGATTTTGTGTAGAATATCATCACCGGTGTAACCTGGACTTTATAGTAAACAGGCTTTGTGTAGAATATTATCACTGAAGTAACCTGAACTTTATAGTAAACATATTTTGTGTAGAATATCATCACCGGTGTAACCTGGACTTTATATTAAACAGGCTTTGTGTAGAATATTATAATTGGAGTAATCTGGACTTTATAGTAGACAGATTTTGTGTACAGTATCATCACTGGAGTAACCTGGACTTTATAGTAAACAGAATTTGTGTAGAATATTATAACTGGAGTAACCTGGACTTTATAATAAACAGAATTTGTGTAGAATATTATAACTGGAGTAATCTGGACTTTATAGTAAACAGCTTTTGTGCAGAATATTATAACTGGAGTAACCTGGACATTTATAATAAACAGAATTTGTGTAGAATATTATCACTGGTGTGACCTGGACTTTATAGTATTAACATTGTATGTAGTATATCATCACCGTATGACCTGGACTTCATAGTAAACAGACTCTGTGTAGAATATTATCACTGGAGTAATCTGGACTTTATAGTAAACAAACTTTGTGGAACATTCCATTACTGGTGTAACTGGAATCTGAGATACAGACGATATGTAGTATAGTATCACTAGTTAAACCGGATTCAAAGACACAAACATTATGTATTATTGTATCACTGGTTTAACAAATGTTATGTATTATACTATCTTTAATTTAACCAGGTTCTAAGATATTGATGTTATGTATTATAGTATAACTGGTTTAACCAGGTTTTAAAGATACAGGTATAGCATCACTGGTTTAACCGGACTCTAAAATACACATGTTATGTATTATAGTATAACTGGTTTAACCAGGTTTTAAAGATACAGGTGTTATTTAGTATAGTATCACTGGTTTAACCGGACTCTAAAATACACATGTTATGTATTATAGTATTATACTGTTGTGCAGTACAATATTATTGGTTGAATCTGGGCTTAACGGAATACAGGTGTTGTACAGTATAATATCACTGGTTGAATGTGGGCTTAATATAATAACGATGTTATGCAGTAAATATTACTGATTGAATTTGCGTGTAATTAAATATAGGTGCTGTACAGTATAATAATACTGGTTGAACTCGGGCTTAATGGAATAAAGGTGTTGTGCTGTATAATATCAGTGGTTTAACCTGGAGTTTAGAGTATCCAGGTGTCACTGTTGTAAGGTGTACTTAGTAGGATGTAGGTGAACTGAACAGTTGACGGATTGGTTATTTCTAAATAAATATTAACTCATCAAGAGATGATATTTATATTTTGTCTTATTATTTGCATCTCTCATTTTTGTACATTAAATTTGGCATACTTTGTGTTACATAAACATATTCTAACATCTTATAGTTCGTTTTGAATAACTGTAATATCTCGAATGTTCTCAAACTCCAACCTGGTGAATTCCACCAGCTGTCGATGGTGAGGAATAACGTTTGGTTTGTTTCGGGTATTTGTGAATAGCTATACCTTTACAAATTGCCACGTTAAGCGTCCCTTATGTGACGTCATTTTAGTGTCTACTAACTGACTGACAGACAACACACTAAAGCGCCCCTTATGTGACGTCATTTTAGTGTCTACTAACTGACTGACAGACAACACACTGATATATAATGGTGCGAGTGGTTAAAACAGATGACCCATACAGGCGGCCTTAGGCCCCCTTTCGGGTAAAAAAGGCAACAATAAAGATGTTATATAAAACCCTTGGATCACAAAAAGAAAGTCTAATTAACGAAGTATTTGCAAAATATCAAGAGGAAGTTGTAGGGAATATCGTATTTGAAATAAGCAGGAAAAAATATAGACAAAATACTATTTTTTGTTCACCGGCGCACAAAGCACAAAAATCTCTGACTCAATTTTTATGTTTTTATTTGACATACGAAATTATAATTAATTGGCACCTCTACTTCAAAATGTGTTGATTTGAGGTTCGATAGTTTTTCGGTTGATTTACTGCATAAACTTTTTATGTAGAGAAAGGTGGAGCTTAATTTAGCCGAAATGCTTAAGTGAGGTTTTTATATTCACGCTGCCTGTTTGAGGCTTAATTTAAAGGTTTTAAAATAAATACTAGTTAAAATTCTTTTTCCAACTTTCACGAGACGAAAGTTATAAAAAAAATAAGAGAATCTTAATGATGCCATACTTAGTATAGTAATTTTCCAGGTCTTGCCTTGCATCATTTACCTCATTACATTAGATGATGTAGCAAAGCGACAGCTAAGCCAATCATGATGTCCGAGAAAACATCAGCTTTATTTGTCTCCCATCTGAGATCTGAACCAGTAATTAGGACATTAATCTCTTTGTGTCGACTAGATTTGTATGGGAACTGGCAAACAAGAGGTGGGAAATTAAACCTTGTTTTTGTTTTACCAGCCGAACACATAGTCTGTACAACAAGAAAA
>NW_013675574.1:5575-8659 GCF_000517525.1 Limulus polyphemus
GGTGGCCGCCATCTTTGTTTTCTCACACAGATCATAAGTGACACTTGCTCAGTTGAGCTCAAGATCGCTCACGGTGAGTTAAGTGAGTTGTCTCATGGAAAGGAAAGGGAGACGCTCAGTAGCATAGCACTCCCCTGTATTATAGTTTCGACTATATGATCTAAGTTTCTAAAGGCAGAAGAAGAAAGCCTCACTTTCGCAAGGGGTTTGTAAATTTACTAGAGCTGTTATGAGTAGCCTAGTTTCCGAGAGAGGGGTGGACGAATTCTTTCCACATTAATGTCACTTTATTACCTACCCAGGTTAAACATTTTGTAGTTATATGTTACGTTTTTTAACAGTTTTTATGATCAATCTGGATTGCCCTTTGTTGTCGGCCTCTGTGTTCCATGATTAATTCGAATTACCTTTTTATTATCTGTTATCAAGTTCTTCACATAACTCTAAGGAGTCACCTTTTTGATCATCCAATCTTTCAAGATCCTCACACAATCCATAAAACCTAACCGCTCTGTAACTAATCGTTCATAACCCTTTTGACTTTAAAAATTCAAAGCTCATTCTATGTTCGGAAAACCGAACATTTCTGGTTCTGAGTAATGAATACACAAAACATATCCTTTCTGCAATTAACAATTAACGGCCATTTCTAAGTGCTAAAAATTATTCTATTCTGCCATTAACTATTTAAAGCCTTTTTCTAGGTTCTGAAGATATATCTCTACTATCATTAACCATTCATAGCATTTTATTAATTCTGAAGACCCAGAAATATTCGTTAAATATTCAAGACTTCTTCTGAGTTTAATGATGAACAACAGACCTATCTCTTCTGTCACTAACTATTCAAGACCACTTCTAGGTTCTGTAGACCTATCTATTCTGACATTAACTATTCAAGACCTCTTCTTGGTTCTGTAGACCTATCTCTTATGTCGTTAGCTATTCAAGATCTCTTCTTGGTTCTGTAGATCTATCTCTTATGTCGTTAGCTATTCAAGACCTCTTCTTGGTTCTGTAGACCTATCTCTTCTGACATTAACTATTCAAGATCTCTTCTTGGTTCTGTAGATCTATCTCTTATGTCGTTAGCTATTCAAGACCTCTTCTTGGTTCTGTAGACCTATCTCTTCTGTCATTAACTATTCAAGACCTTTTCTAGGTTCTGTAGACCTATCTCTTCTGTCATTAACTATTCAAGACCTCTTCTAGGTTCTGTAGACCTATCTCTTCTGACATTAACTATTCAAGGCCTTTTATAGGTTCTGAAAACGTATCTCTTCTGTCGTTAGCTATAAAAAGCCTTTTGTAGATCCCGAAAATCTATTTTAAATGCCTTTAAAAAGTTTTATAGGCCTACCTCTTCTATTATCACGTTTTTAAAGATCATTACGAAATTTTGAAGACTCCCCCCCCCCCCCAATTATATCATTATCCCCAGGGTTCGACTTCCAGAGAAGGGAGTGAGCAGACTTTGTACGATTGTCCAACAATGAATGTAAAAATATCGGAATTGAAACCTTACAAAACTACCAACATGCAGATAGTGTGATAAATGACGCTTCCTTAATATAGTGGCGTCCTCGAACCTAAAGGTTGTTATCCTTTTATTGTTTGTTGTTGTTTTTTTAGAACAAAACCACATTGAGCTATCTGCTTTGTCCGCCGAGTGAATCGAACCCCGGATTTTAGCGCTGTAAGGCTGGAGACTTACCGCTGTCCTATCGGAAGACGTTGTCTTTTTAAGGCGTTTACAAAGTTATACTTTCTCCTATATGTGTTTTTTTTTATGTACCTAACAGTACTCAAGAAGATAATCCTCGTATCGTCTGTTTTTATTTTATCTGAATTCCTTGATGATGATAAATCCTTTTCAATCCATACATCTGGATCGGCCTGTAGAGCTTGGCTTGCGAAACCGGCTTACGTTGTACGCGCGGTAAGTCCGGTCGATTTCGACTAGCTTTCACGGCGCGAGAGCTGCCTTGCACGAGGTCTTGTTTCGTGACGTGGCAGTGTAATAACATGGAATTACCGAACCGAGCATTCCTTTATCTGTCGTTTCAATGTTGTCGTATTCGAAGATGACTTAATTCTGAGAACATGTATGTAAAAGTTTCCACACTTATTTTTCCTTTAACGTTGTAAACCCACGAAACTTGGCTGAACAGGAACCAGTTTCCATGGCGATCAGCCAATGAAAAAGTACTTGGTTTTCCACAAGTTTCCGCTAATGTTATTAAGATGAATAACTAACATTCATTATATCTTTACTTAGCCTGCTTACGTATTGAATTTACAGGTAATGGATTGTATAACAATTATGCTATGTTCTTCAAATAAAAAAATATTATTTTTTAAAGTCATAGTTCCTCTAGTTACTAGGAAAATGGAATGTCTTATCTGTTACTATGGTACCATGTAAATATTGTCATTGACTGCTGCTTTAGATATTCACCAAATTATTGTTATCTAGTTACTAGGAAAATGGAATGTCTTATCTGTTACTATGGAACCATGTCAATATTGTCATTGACTGCTGCTTTAGATATTCACCAAATTATTGTTATCTAGTTACTAGGAAAATGGAATGTCTTATCTGTTACTATGGAACCATGTCAATATTGTCATTGACTGCTGCTTTAGATATTCACCAAATTATTGTTATCTAGTTACTAGGAAAATGGAATGCCTTATCTGTTACTATAATACCATGTCAATATTGTCATTGACTGCTGCTTTAGATATTCACCAAATTATTGTTAGAAATAACAGGAAACAAAAGTATTAAACTCTTCCTAACTTGTATAAAGATGAACATATTATACATGATCTATAGGGACTAACTAAAGCATTCTATCAGATAAATGAGGACTAACTAAAGCATTCTATCAGATAAATGAGGACTAACTAAAGCATTCTGTCAGATAAATGAGGACTAACTAACAAGTTATACAGGATCAATATGGACTAACTAAAGCATTCTATCAGATAAATGAGGGCTAACTAACAAGTTATACAGGACCAATATGGACTAACTAAAGCATTCTATCAGATAAATGAGGACTAACTAACAAGTTATAC
>NW_013675574.1:9227-10743 GCF_000517525.1 Limulus polyphemus
ACCAATATGGACTAACTAAAGCATTCTATCAGATCAATATCGACTAACTAAAGCATTCTATCAGATAAATGAGGACTAACTAAAGCATTCTATCAGATCAATATCGACTAACTAAAGCATTCTGTCAGATAAATGAGGACTAACTAACAAGTTATACAGGACCAATAGGGACTAACTAAAGCATTCTATCAGATAAATGAGGACTAACTAACAAGTTATACAGGACCAATATGGACTAACTAAAGCATTCTATCAGATAAATGAGGGCTATCTAACAAGTTATACAGGACCAATAGGGCCTGTATAACTTGTTAGTTAGTCCTCATTTATCTGATAGAATGCTTTAGTTAGTATCAATATGGACTGACTAAAGCATTCTATCAGATAAATGAGGACTAACTAACAAGTTATACAGGATCAATAGGGACTAATTAACAAATTGTACAGGATCATTAAAGACTAACTAAAGCATTCTATCAGGTAAATGAGGACTAACTAAAGCATTCTATCAGATAAATGAGGACTAACTAACAAGTTATACAATATCAATAAGAACTAACTAACAAATTACACAATATCAATAAGGCCTAATTTAAACATTCTATCAGATAAATGAGGACTAACTAACAAGTTATACAAGATCAATAAGAAATAACAAACAAAACCTACGAGACCAATAAGGACTACTTAACAGATTCTAAAATATAAACAAGGACTAACTGGTAAGTTGACTATATGTTTAATAAGGAAATATATTCATTGAAGTCTGTTTATTTCGAATTTTTCGTCCTAGTTTTGAAATGAAATCAGTTAGTTAACAGCTTTCACTGTTAAATTTTGAGCTATCCTTGTCTGGCCGAATAATGGGATTTGATTGTCACTCTTGTAGCACACCCACGTCCACAAAATGCAAAGCGTGTGTTATTGACAATATGATGCGACATTTAACCCTCAAACTTACAATCTGGACACACTAACTAATATGCCATGACCAGCCCTCGTTAAAGTCAATAACCTTTACATTTTAAAAATTCAAAATAGGCTTAATGCCATATCACATTAGACAGATAATGAATAAACGATCTATTATACAAACTCTAAAAGTCTCATAACATTTGTACTTTATTGTAAGTTAACAAAACCTGTGATTTGTGTACAAATGTAGACCTGTAAAATAATGTTGAAGTTATCTTTAACTCTAAGCCCTATTTTCTAAATACGTCTTCAGGTGCAGCCTCCCTTCGCTACAAAGAAGACATATAGCTATTGCTAGACTGAAGGTACCTGCCAATATGGGTCGTACGTCTCACGAAGTTAGGTTCTTCATTTTGGTTTTAACACCCAGTAAAGAGGTACGTCAAACGTAACTAGAGAGAATCTGTGAAAGAGATAGGCTATCCAATCTCTTTAATACGTGTTTAGTTAGATTACTTGTAAAGTTGTAAACTGCAAGAACGTGTCTCACGTGATATTTGTTTCTTCAACCTTCTAACTACTCTCAAATTACTAAATTAGC
>NW_013675574.1:11743-14108 GCF_000517525.1 Limulus polyphemus
TTACTAAATTAGCTTTTTACAAAGTCTGAGTAAGTTATTTGTAAAATAGCTTCTTACAAAGTCTGTGCACGTTAGTTGTGTTAATAATATATATAAAAACTCACTCGTTATTTTTAGAAGATGTTAAACGTAACCGCGAGGTTTCGATTCTCGACTCAGTTCAATGTTTTTTATATCAAAATTTCTGCCTCTTACTAAACGTTATTCGATAATACAAGAATAATACAAAACAAATCTAGGCGATATACTTTTTCTAAGACTAGTCTGGTAATTAACCCAAATCGAAAATGTTCCTGTTTTTGTTTCGTTGTGGTTTTTAATTCCTAATCCACGAAATTTAAATTGAAGTATTGTATAAATATAAATAACAACTTTCTATTTAATTTTCTTAGCTCTGCGTTTGTTGGTGTCTGAACATTTACGCCATAGCTTTAAACCTGATGTATCGTTATGGGTTAATTACGTTAGTTACTAAGCAAATATTCAGTTGAAAATATTAAAAAAAAAAAAGACGAAAAGTTGTTTGAACCATTTTCAGTTCTTAAAAACTGTGTATTTTTTAAATTTTGCACTGTTTAAAAGAATATTTTGTATTAGTTAAAATATTCGTATTTAGGACATTTTTTACAACCTAAAACCCGTGTGTGTATAATATTTTCTACTGTTTAGATACTTTGTATTTTTAATATTTTGTACAGTTTGAAAGTTAGAAGTTAAAAATATTCGTATTTAGGACATATTTTACAACCTAAAACCCGTTTGTGTGTGTATAATATTTTCTACAGTTAAGACACTTTGTATTTTTAATATTTTGTACAGTTTGAAAGTTAGAAGTTAAAAATATTATATTTCAAACGCTTTTTATAAAATATAAAAATGGAATTATCTTGGGCGCCTGTGAGGGGATATACTAATCGTGGTTTATTATGAAGAGACAATTTACTAACACATAAACATTACCACATCCCAACACTTTCAGATTTGTATGAAGTTCGTTATCCTGGATAGATTAATCGAGTTTCTAAAGGGTTAGAAATCGTCAAGTTTTATCTAAAGCTGCAAAATCTATGTTCAGCCATTGGAACTCCAATAAAGCGGTTATTTAGTGAAAAAATTGTTTTCCATTTGTAAGTGAATTACGATTCTTTACGCAGATGAGGACTGGCAGTGGAAAGAAGTCGTGCTTACGTCACACAGACAGACGATATAAGCTGATATCGACTTGTTTGTGGATACGTCTCTGAACACTAGAGGGCGACACTGGGTGCTGCAATTTGGTTTGTTTGTTTTTGAATTTCGCGCAAAGCTACACGATGGCTATCTGCGCTACCCGTCCCTAATTTAGCAGTGTAAGACTAGAGGGAAGGCAGCTAGACATCACCACCCACCGCCAACTCTTGGGATACTCTTTTACCAACAAATAGTGGGATTGATCGTCCCATTATAACGCCCACACGACTGAAAGGGGCGAGCATGTTTGGTGGGACGGGGATTCCAACCCGCGACCTCAGATTGCAAGACGAGCACACTAACCACCTGGCCATGCCGGGCCGCTGCAATTTGGCTAAAGATCAAATACCCCTTCCTGTTAGGTCGTTGTTAAAACAAATATCCTTTGTTCAAAAGTAAACTATACAAAATATATAAAGTAGACACATGTAATAGATTTATAATTATCAAAATCTAAAATAACAGCAAGCATTCTGTGTTTTAATTTTGGTAAATGATCACCTTAGATTTGGCGTTTTATTTCTGAGTGTCTTATTCTATTTGATCTTCGAATCCTTTTAATTGAAACCAATATTTGGTATAATAAGATTATTCTATTAATAGTTACCTTATACATCATAAGTAGGGTTTTCTTAATTATATAACATACCATGTAGTTTCAATGTTTTTACCATTTTCGATGTTTTTGTTGTTTTCAATATTTTACCATTTTCAATGTTTTTGTTGTTTTCAATATTTTTACCATTTTCAATGTTTTTACCGTTTTCAATATTTTTACCATTTTCAATGTTTTTGCTGTTTTCAATGTATTCTTGCCGTTTTCAATATTTTTACCATTTTCAATGTTTTTGCCGTTTTCAGTATTTTTCCCTTTTTCAATGTTTTTGCCGTTTTCAATATTTTTACCATTTTTCAGTGTTTTTACCATTTTCAATGTTTTTGTTGTTTTCAATATTTTTACCATTTTCTGTGTTTTTGCCGTTTTCAATATTTTTACCATTTTCAATGTTTTTGTTGTTTTCAATATTTTTACCATTTTCTGTGTTTTTGCCGTTTTCAATATTTTTACCATTTTCAATGTTTTTGCCGTTTTCAATATTTTTACCATTTTCAATGTTTTTGTCCGTTTTCAGTA
>NW_013675574.1:14928-16678 GCF_000517525.1 Limulus polyphemus
GAACTTGTAGCATTCCGCCACAATGTAATTCTTCGTATTGTTAGCCGACACTGGGCAGCTGGTACATAATCGAATAGAGCTGTTTAAACATTTGTTAGGTTTCTTTTTTGTGAGTTTAAAACTCTTAAATACACCACTTCGAAACTGGTTTTTGTTATACAAGTTTTATCCGTTTACGTCGAGAGGCTATAACATTTAATAGTAATACTTACATATATACATTTAGCTGTTTATTCACGTGAAAAAAGAGACAAGTCGGAATTTCCGTGTTTTATTATCGCCGAGTAAGTGCCTCTTCGGTCAGGAGTCTATTGTAAAGTTATCCGGGTAAACAATGACTAGATTTCCTTTACGAGAGTAGTCTTTATACTTCCGGTAAAAGCTATATACTTCCGGTAAACGCGAAGAGAGACGGAATTGTGGAGTCATAAAGAGCATGAAAGACAAGCCGGGTTGAATCGTCTGTTATTGCTGCTTTGCTAAATGCGGGAAACGGACAGTTTTTCAGCTCCGGGGTCAGGCTATAAAGATCACTTTCTCGTCTGTTGGACGCTGTTCCGGAAATTTCTTTAACACAGTAAGTGAATAAATTTGACTGCTGGTTTTGAATGGTGATACAATTCGAAGAGGTAAGAAGAAAAAAAAAAAAGATCAAAATCATGTTTTTACTGATAAAATAAACAGAAATGCAACTATAATTGAATGTTAGAAGTTCGCCAATTCAGGTGCTGTTTTAATGTTCTCAACAACCCTATCTATAAACTACATTTTTTTAAAATGATTTGTGAACCTGATCTTTTCCTTCGAATATATTGAAACGTAACGTGAGTACTCTACATAACTATAAAAAAGTTACTTTGAAATTTTAAAATCTACATAGCGAACAACTTACAATTTAAATTGATAATGACATCTCGTGGCTTGCATAAATTTAAAGAGAGATGTATACCTTAAATGTCACCCATCTTACAAGAATTGTTTGTTTTGAATTTCGCGTAAAGCTACACGAGGGCTATCTGCGCTAGCCGTCCCTAATTTAGCAGTGTAAGACTAGAGGGAAGGCAGCTAGTCATCACCACCCACTGCCAACTCTTGGGCTACTCTTTTACCAACGAATAGTGGGATTGACCGTCACATTATAACGCCCCCACGACTGAAAGGGCGAGCATGTTTGTTGTGACGGGGATTCGAACCCGCGACCCTCAGATTCCGAGTCGAGCGTCTTACCACTTGGCCATGCCGGGCCACAATGAATATAGTGCCATAAATATGTAGCAAGTATTAAAAGTGTAATTAAAAACTTCAATAAATCACGCGCTCTTTACCGGTTCGAGCAAAGCAATGGGCCAGTGGCTGGTTGTCACTAGTCAGCAATTATAATATAAACATTAATATGTCTGATCCCTGGCCAGTCCATTTAATCCACGCGTCGTGTAAGGTGTCGTTCAGGTTGAGAATGTCAAATCGCTTTACTTGTTCAGTAGTGACTGAGCTTCACGCTCACTGACTGCTGTATACCGAGTTGTCAAAAAACACTGATAATTGTTAATCAACATTTTACATTGCACGTTCGTCTTGTTCAACATCTGACACAACTTCGGAAAGCTTTAGACTTAATAAAGAATAAATAAAATTAGTATAAAATATTAATAAAAATGAACTGATGAGCAAACTATAGAGTTACATAATACATGATGAACCCAGCCCTGAGTACCTCTCTCCTATAAACATCATAAATAAGAAACTTACA
>NW_013675574.1:17254-19910 GCF_000517525.1 Limulus polyphemus
TTACCTAGGATTCAGTAACAGTAGCAAACAAAATAACAATTCCAGGAGGACTACGCTGAACCTGACCCTCCCTGGTCCAATACATGTACCGAATCCCGAAGAAGATTACAAGTACACCATAGTATGAAAGTTTTACAGTGGTACAGTCTTACAAGATACACAGTTGATTTATTTGTTATCCTGTGTCTGCTGCAGGAATCGAACCTCCAATTTTAGCATTATAAGGCCTCGGTCTTACTGTTTTGTCACTTGAGACCAACGCGGAACGTGTCGATAGATTTTTGCTTTGAAATATGTTATATTTAAAATTATTCACGAATAGAAAACAATAACTTATGCCGTCATGAGCCGTTTATTTAAATGTATGATATACATATATATGCCAAGAAAGTTTCGTTTCCAAAAACACACACAACATATATCTTGTTCTCTCAAAGGTCAGACATCGTATATTATTTGTCAGTTCGGACAAAAAATGTTGAAACTTAACAGAATGCTGGAAAAGGTATGATGTAAGAAGCGTGATGCAACTGATAACTAACTCCTGATCTTTGAGAGTGATAAAATGAATGCTCACATAATAAGCTATTTGCGCCGTTCTCTTCAGACGAGTCGAACCCAAAATTTAGCTGGGGACAAAACGTTTAGAAAGTTGTTCAAGTTGTGGTTGTTTCATTAATACAAATATACTCAGTCGTATATATTATCGGCTATATTTTAATTGAAGACTTTGAAGTAACATCTTCCTACCAAAGTATTATAAATATATTTTAAGTAATGACTTCTTCTTACAAAAAAAATAAAAGGTCTTGTAAATAAAACTTTACTTTTGGTGTCTGGCCAATTAGTACAGTTTCTGTAAGTTTGTCTACAGTTGAACTCATCTGATGTGTTTGTTGTTGGCAGTTACCTAAATATCTGATTATGGTACTCATGTACGATAATATGAAATAAAATTTAATCGTTGTTATAACTATATTTCTGAGAATTGTGATGTTATATTAGCTTAACTGGTTCTATACGTGTGTATTACAACTATCTTTATCATATAATGGCCTTTTTTTGTTGTCAGTTAAGCCTAAACAGTGTTATACAAACTCTTTTGTTTGAAATAAAGCCTAACTTTTGTCATACAGAGATATCTTGTCATGTTATAAGTAAGCCTAGACAGTGTTATAGAAACTTTATTTTGTTTCAAATTAAGTCTAAATTTGTCATACAGAGGCATCTGTTGAGAAAATAAATGTTACTAATAGCCAAATTTAAAATGTATTTTTAATATTTGCTTAATCGAAAAGCCCAACGCGGATATGGAACCCAGAATGTTAGCTTTCTAAGCCCTCAAAGTTACAAAGCCACCCGAGACCCAGTCAGAAGCGGTACTTTGTACTGAAAAATACATGTTTCTGAAATCTTCATTTGAATTAAAGGCTTGGATAATTTAACAATTTCCACAATCAAATATTCTGAAGTCTTCAAAGTAATCTTGAAGATCAAATATTGGAGTACAATATATTTCCCATGGTTTCTTGCTACAACTTTACATTAAATTAGGAATACATGTTCTCAAAGTGAGAGTTCCAAAAAAACTTTTATTAAAATAAAACATCCATGAAATACTTTGAAATTTAAATTTTATATACATTTTACGGCTGAGAAATATTTTCTCTACAGAAAGATGTTTTCCTCTTTCTTCTCAGAAAGGGACAAAGAACGCCCTGGAAACCGGAAGAACTTTTTCCACTATATTTGCAGACATGGAGTTTCGACAACGCCTCCTGGAGGTGCATAGTGAAGTCGATTTTAACAATATCTTGTTAAAACATGCCCAGGATTTGGCAAACGAACAAAGCAGTCAGAATAAACGCCTTGGAAACAACGAGAACGAAGTTGATTACGAGGTACGATAAAACAATTAACGCCTTGCAACCAATGAGGTTGGAATATATGACATAAGCAGTTAAAAAAGTAATTACTAAAAAACTATATTTTATATAAAATATACGCTGACAATGCTCTGGTGGTATTAAGTAATAATAGAAATTAATTTTATATTGCGCCGAGTAAAATAATATTGTTTGGTTTTTTTAAATCCTAGAATTATTGATGTTGTCGTTTGGATCCCATTAACTTTTAAATATTTTTTTCTAAACCATTTGTTTATCGAATTTCTTATGGGTCCATTACTTTGTTGTTAGAGAGTTCCTATATAACAACATACAAGTCACATAAGACAAACGTACGCAATTTTGGAATTAATTCCACTAATCGCCTTTGGAATACCCTATTTTACTTAAAAATGACTGTTCTAGACTTTTCGGTCAGTTTTCAATGTGTCTTGTATCAGGCGAAACGTAAGATTATCCGATTTAATCCAATATGCAAGGGCCCAGCGGTAGTGTTAGTATTAACCAAGTTAATTACCAAATACAAGTTTTATTGTTGAATAATATTAGAATGCAAATATCTTAAACGTAATTTGACTTAATTGAATTAGTACAGGTAATTTTCTTCTGTACCCAGATTGCGCTACTTATAAGGAAAGTCACAGCATTAGTCCTAGTGATGTATAGTGTTTTTTTGTTTTGAATTTTGCGCAAAGCTACACGAGGGCTATCTGCGCTAGCCGTCCCTAATTTAGCAGTGTAAGACTAGA
>NW_013675574.1:20611-23689 GCF_000517525.1 Limulus polyphemus
AACACAATTTGACAAAACAAATTATTATTCTCTATCTATGTTGTTACAATACAATCTATGATAATTTCACTTTAAAAAAGTATTCTTTACTCCTAAACTCACAATCTAGCTCTAGCTTTCTAACTAACTAACTGTCTAGCTTTGTCTTAGGTACTCGAACTACATTTTGTACGCGTATTTATAGCCTGACCAAGGCCTAGAACTTTCTACACATTACTACATATTATGATGTAATAATACTCGATTAAAAAGAACTAAAAAACTTAGAAGATTCTAGTAACATGACACAATAATACAAGCGCCAAATCACAACAATGGAACTACACAACGTATGATTCATACACAATTATATAGACATTTATTTTTTATTTGGTTTTTTAGCTACACAATGGGCTATCTGTGCTACCCTTGGGCCACTGGGAGCTAGACAAACCTGCGATAAACTATCACTTCTAAACAGAACTAAATTTAACACTCGCATTAAACTTAAACAATCGTGTATAGCTAACAGTATTGTATTTATATCAAATAACTTTTTGCTTTTCTAATTGCTGATCACCAACAATGCTTTTATTGCAACATTATCAAGCAACACTTTACTTGCTGATCACCAACAATGTTTTTATTGCAACATTATCAAACAACACTTTACTTGCTGATCACCAACAATGTTTTTATTGCAACATTATCAAACAACACTTTACTTGCTGATCACCAACAATACAAATAGCGAGAACGCTGCTTGGGTATACAGGTCTCTTGGAGCAACAATATTTTACATAAAGCTGATGGAACATTCAAGCTTCCCCCAAGCAGCACAAGGATGGAACTAGAAGCGGACTAGAACTATGTCTGCGGACTTACAACGCTAGAAACCGGGTTTCGATACCCGTGGTGGTCAGAGCACAGACAGCCTATTGTGTAGCTTTGGGCTTAACTTCAAACAAACAAACCACGAGGTTGCCCCTCCTCCCAGTGGCACAGCGGTATGTCTGCGGACTTACAATGCTAGAAACCGGGTTTCGATACCCGTGGTGGTCAGAGCACAGACAGCCTATTGTGTTGCTTTGGGCTTAACTTCAAAACAAACAAACAATACAATATTTTCCGTCCACTAAAAAACAATTTATATTTGAACTACATAAAGTTACATTATCCTCTCCTGTTTACCAATAACTCAAAAATGGTTTTATCGTAACAATACTAAATTACACTTGGCTTATCTCTTTATTGTTCAACAATAACAGTTTACGTTGTAACAATATTAAACGTTTTGTTCTTGTAACTGCACTAAACCACCAGGGGTTTGCCGTATAATTAACATTTTTTTAATACTATTTGCAGTCCAGTTACAAGTGTTGGTTTGCTAAAGGCCTGTGGGATGATATTCGTAGAAGAGCCTCTCATTACGCCAGTGATTACAAAGACGGTACGTAAAAACTGGACAAAACGTAATTTCAAACTGTATGGTGGGTGTAGAATGAAAAGTTATTTATCTACCATACGTAAAAACCAGTATTTATATTATTTTTCATTACAAAAAATGTATCACCCAAGTTATTTTTTTTTTTTGGACTCCAAATACAGAATTTCAGTTATCTCTCAGTTCACTGATAATTAAAATATGCTCCAATTGGGATTGAAATTGACTGTATATTAAGACAGATTTTTTTATTTTATTTTAACGTGCTTTTACCCTGTAGCACTCTTATGGAAGAACGTCTAATACTCGAGTGATATTAAATTGCTCTATTCATTTTGTATTGGTTTTGTATATACTGCCCACTGTCCATTTTAAACCTTACTTTCTTCTTTCCAGGAGTGAGAGGCCATAAGACAATCCATAAGACAGTGTCAACGACATTCTTCTTATATTTTGCTTGCATTCTTCCAACGATTGCTTTTGGAGCCCTGAATGATAATAACACAAACGGGAAGATTGGTAAGATTTTAGTTAATGGCAGATTTCTAAGGTGTTAGTTTATTGGTATGCTTCATCCACTTTTTACTTGCGTAAAGAAGGCTGAAGCAAAGATAAGAGTTTAATCAGTGAGCAATATGAAGAAATTCACATCTCGAATGATAAGTTACTTGTTACTACACTGGATCTAGCATTTCAATTGTTTGTTACTACACTGGATCTAGCATTTGAGTTGTTTGTTACTACACTGGATCTAGCATTTGAGTTGTTTGTTACTACACTGGATCTAGCATTTCAATTGTTTGTTACTACACTGGATCTAGCATTTCAATTGTTTGTTACTACACTGGATCTAGCATTTCAATTGTATGTTACTACACTGGATCTAGTATTTCAATTGTTTGTTTCTACCTGGATCTAGCATTTCAATTGTTACTACACTGGATCTAGTATTTCAATTGTTTGTTACTACACTGGATCTAGTATTTCAATTGTTTGTTTCTACACTGGATCTAGTATTGCAATTGTTTGTTACTACACTTCCAGTGTAGTAACAAACAACAAACAATTGAAATACTAGATTTATTGAATTACTAGATCCAGTGTAGTAACAAACAATTGAAATACTAGATCCAGTGTAGTAATTGTTACTACACTGGATCTAGTATTTAAATTATTTGTTAACACATTCCATGTATTATTTCATTTATTTGTTATTACACTACACTTTTAATAGTTTAAGTTACAAATTGTAGTGTGTTCCTTTCTTACGTCACTGTTAAGATGCTAAGTATCTGACGACTGCATTTTTCTGTACCTCAATGTTAATATGTTTCATATCAGTCTGTTCTGGGTTTCACTGTTACCTGACTATCAAGATGTTTAGTATCAGACTGTATTGTATTTTTCTTTAAAATACTTAGTGGTGTAATGTTCTGTACTTTTCTACGTCAGTATCAATAAACCTTCATGCCAAATTTGATGAAGATCCATTTACAGAGAGCGAGATAGTGGTAAAAAACGCCCATAAAACCGAAAAACTGAAAATTTGTATGTATTAGGTCGTCAAGAAATTAGTGTCACATTTTTTTTAGATGAAAAAACCCGAACAACTTATATATCAAAACAAAACATATATTAAATTAAATGGTCTCCAT
>NW_013675575.1:0-10943 GCF_000517525.1 Limulus polyphemus
AAGTTTCGTCGGTACGAAGTTACGGAAAATCAATAAAAAAAAACGGAGACGTAACAATATCTTTACTTTAGGCTTTTTTATACCAACACTCATTCCACTTATAAAGTTTCATGGCACACACACACCCTTACTGCCCTTGTACACTCATCACTAAACTCGTAGTGGGCAGACAGTAATCGAACTATTCTAACTGGATAAATGCATTTTGGCTTTTATGATTCCTCCTATTTCGAGAAATCAAGCGTGACATAACACACACTAGCTTTTCTATAGGTTAGATGCCTACATATCATGCATTTCTTCATTTATTTCCTACTCTGTTTCAGACTTGTCCTGAAGCTGACAATTAAAATTAACTTTAAAACAAATCCTTTAAACTCAGACTATGACCAAAAATACATTAACTTCTCTTTGTTCCTAAAAGCATGTACACAAAACATGGATGACACAGCGCTTTAAAAGTGAATCACAAATTACCAAAGCAAAAGCCTTTAACAATGAATTATAGCTCAAACACAATACAAAACCCAATGTTTCAATCAGATTTTAAAATGAAACAGAACACAATACAGTACCAAACCAAATTAATTTTAAATAAATCAGAGCAAGATCTATAACTAAAGAAAGTCGAAATCACCAAATTATCAATAAAGATTATAAAGAAAACCCTTTATTTTAAATAGATATAGCACACAGTAGAAGTGATATTATGCACACACAGTTTAAACTTTTAATAACATAACTCACATAAAAACCCCCTTCAACAATGATAACCAAAAACTACTCTTAACAATGAACACCAAATATCTTTTAATAAAAAAAGTTATGTGAAGTACATACAAGTAAAAAAAATCGAAACTAAATACCGTCACATTATAATGCCCCCACGACTGAAAGGGCGAGCATGTTTGCTGTGAGAAGATTCGAACCCGCGACCCTCAGATTGCGAGTCGAGCGCCCTAACCACCTGGCCAAAAGTAAATATAAAAGTAAAATAATATGAAAATGAAAAAAAGAACGGAAACTAGTTAGCATTAAATAAATATTGTGGTTTATACTTGCTGCACTAGTGAAAAAGGCAGATTAATATAAAATAGATAAAAAAACGATACAAAAATGAAATAAAAGCACAAGCTTTATAATAAGCATAATACTCATTAACATTGACACTATTTATGTAAAATACATAAAAATATAAATACTCTTACTAAAAAAAGCAATATTGATGACTATATAGACTAGGAAAAATTCTTAAATTTCAAACAAAAGTAAACCCTTTAAGAATGACGTCATTTTAATAATGAAATACGAATTATACCAAAATAGGTTAGTTACTTCTCACTGGCATGTTCCACTATGAGCGAGCAGGTAATGACAAGTTAAACATAATATTGTTACGCCTCTGTTCGTTAGTTAATTTCCAGTATAATTTATTTCCGATGAAACTTAAGCGACACATGTCCTTTCTTAAATAAAACAAGTTTATTCTTTCTCAATACAGCTTTGCAATACACTTAATTTCCTCTGTCTGCAATTCAATTCCATTGTTGCCCTCACTTCTTGGCGGTCTTATATACAAGAATACCGAAAATCTAGTAAACACTCGTGGCTTCACGAAGGGACGTGAATTTTCTAGAAGCTCATGACGTGTTATTAGCGTCACGTGACTTCCGCTGTCGTAACACTACTATTTTATTAATATATTTCAATAAGTTTCGTATCAAAGTGCAGATTACAGTTCAAATTTTAGTATTATACATTAGTTAATTTCTTAATTTAAAAGTAAATATAAAAAAAAACACCTAAATATCGAATTTTGTGTGTCACGTAGTATGTTGATTGCAGCTTTGGTTCATATTAGATTTTTGTGATGTCCAAATACAAAGTCTATAGTTTTTATTCGAATTAGAAACTAAAATTTGCAATATTGATAAGCTAGAATATAAAATAAGAACCTCCTATGAGACCTATATTTTCTATTTACTGAGATATGCTTATTTACACGCTTCACTCTATCATGTGTTTACAACCAACCAAAAGCTCAGAATTTCCCCCAGATGTTTCTCTCAGATTATTCAAGGTGTCTATTTCCCAAGATTAATTTTTTCCAGTCTTAGAAGGAAGGGGTAAGAGAAAATGGTTTTCGAAAAATGATATTTTTTTTACCGCAATAAAGCTTAATTACTAAGGCTGATAAATTACAGTGGCATTCTGTGATACTGGTAAAGTAATTTGCAATTACATTTTGTAATTAGTAATTTGTTATTATATTTACATCCTCCACGTGCGAAATTCAGCAAGGGTGGCATTGGAATTACGGCAAGCGAGAACAAACTTCTTTTCAATCATAAGAAGCAGAGATCGTTGTTTTCTATACTTCTCTATTTATTGTTCTATGTTTTAAGAAAATAACTGAATTTTAAGAATTTTTAAATAATAATAACATTTATATATATACATATGTAATGTATTATAATTGAAATGTCACTGTATTTTACAAAATACAAAGCCAAGACAGATCACTTTGTAAACGCCAGTATCATGCTATTGGATATAGGTAACATGAAATGCACTTGCGCCGTGATTGCAACTTTTGTAATGTTAGTTTGACAGGCTGAAAGATCAATAAAATAATAAATATAAATAGATGTATAATGTTACGAGATTTATGCTATTTAGAATAAACATTTGTGGCTTCATGTTACAAGTTATAACCATTCTTCAACAAAAAAATCTTAAATCTTTATCCTAATTTTTATAGTGGTTACCAAGTCGGTCAATTCGACTAACTCCTACAGAGATGAGATAGAGAAAATAACAAATAAAATAAAAAAAAAATTTCTATAAAAAACTTTTGATATTTATCTGAATTTTATTAGGAAGTTATACAGATTTTGCCAATGAAATTTAACAATTTTCTGATGCATAAAGATAGTTTTACTCTTAAAATCAAATTACTTTGCATGTGGGATAGTTTTACATTAGAAAAGAAAAAATGCATGAGCAAATCTTTGATTAAAAAATCTTAAAACTTAATTCTAAAATCTAATATTTTGTGCACGAAAGCCTTTTATGTTTAATGATAATCTGCTAAATTTTGCCAGGATTATGATAAACTCTGTGGAAAAGTTCTGGTAATTGAGATGAATGAGCTTATTTGCTATCGAAGGTGTCATATTACAGGGTTATGTAAACATTCTAATAGCAGGAGCAATGTTTCATTGCTTTGTGTTCAGCTGCTATCAGTCAAGTAAACATAGGAAATAGATGTAAAAAGGTTAGTTGTAGAAACTGTTAGAACTACTTTGGAACTTCATAGTCAATAATAAAAAGGATAGGACAGTACTACTCACTGTAAATCGGATTTTTCAACCTTTAAAGTTTTATGGTGGTTACAAGGTTGGTCAAATTGACCGACCTCTTATAGAGTTGGAGTAGAGAAAATAACAGATAAAATATAAGGTTTTTCTAGGGGGAAAAACAAAAAAGCATCTGATATTTATTTAGGAGGTTTTGGAAATTGTGCAAATGAAATTTCAAAATTTTCAGATGGAAAGTATTTATAATCTTAACATGAAAATAACTTTGCATTTCTAATAGTCAACACTCTGACTTCATATATTCACAGACAACTTTTAAGTAAAAATTCTGATTGCTTGTATTCAAAAGACTTGTAATGTTTACTAAAAGCTAGAAACATTTAGTGAAGATGCACACGTCATGTTAAAAATTATAGTATGGAAACTCTGATGCTCACTTTGGAGTCACGTGGTTGGTGCAAGCATATACCAACTAATTGATTCATTGGCATACGAGTTGAGTGTGGTGTGCATAAGCCCTGGGAAAATGTAAACAAGCTTAGGTCATATGTTACTAATGAACGTCTTTTGTACTGGCTTGAGAAATCATGAGTCAGAAGAGAATAAGAGAATTTTGTTACATTATCTTTGCTTAGTTGGTAATGAAAAAGATGCTCAAAATACATATCTGACTCTGTAAGATGTGTCAGATGAAGAAGCACTTGGAAAAAAGACTCAAGATAGTTATATATTAACTATGTATGACTTATATTGTGTGATTACCACTTCATTATATAAACTTAGGATGTTCTGTTTATTGTAAGATAAATGAGACCAAAAGGTGTTGTGCCCCTTACTTTCAGTGAGAAATATATAAAGGATGTATGAAGACAGCTGCTCAGTCATTACATAGTCAGAACAGTTGGTGTTAATTGATGAATTTCTTAGAATATTGTCAGTTTGTACAACTAGGTGCTCAAAAACTTAGCTGAAATGGCATTGTGACCATTATTTTCTGGACTGTCGAATGATTTTCTGATTCAAAATTCTGTCCACCATTCTGCGAAAATCATACACCATTACTAACCAAGTGGTAGTGCAACATCTGTGGAGCAGACCTCTTGATTCTCCCTAGACATATCCAGTGCATTTGAGGTGATGTAACTCCTCCATGTGCAAATTTAGAGTTGTGTTCTTGCTCAGCATATAATGCGAATTAGTTTGTTATAAGTCTAAGTGAAATGTTCTTCATTTCCATTTGCAAGTGAGTCAACTTGCGATTGGAAATACATTATCCTTGTTAATTTAGTTACTGGTGTTATCAGCAATTTAAAGCATTGAATTTATTTTACTGTGGAATATTGTATTTAGCCTAGGTTGGTCTGAATGTTTATTGCTATATATACTATAGTAAGGACATTAATATTAATTCTGACCAAAATAATTTTAGCTGAAAAAGCCTTAGTTCAGCTCAATTTTACCATTGATTACTTATTTTGTGATGGCGAGAAAAACGTGGTGTGTTTAATGGCTTGTAGATGGCACCATACTTATTATTTAACTCATAGCTAACTGAGATAACCTGTGTAGATTGCCACAAACCAGAAGCATTTTGTCTAAAACTACTAGTATGCATGACAGTGTCTCGTATTGAGATATATATGTGTATGGCAATATATGTGCATAAATAAATGTATGGCTGTGATTTTGTTGCAAACATCTATGGATGTTACACAAATCACTCATAAATGTTTTCAATTACACTGAGAACACAACTGTCAAGCAATAGATGAATGAAAATAAAGGATTTGATATTGGTATTAAAACTTTGAGATATGACCTGATAAGCAATATTTGAAAATAAAAGTACCTGATCTTTTCATTAATACTTTTGAGAGAATGTTCCAGTATTGACACTGAAATACTCGGCAGGTAATGGATTTTTATAGAAGGGATAAAAGTAATAGGTAAGCTCTTACTTTGTTTGAAAGAAAACACAATTCGACCTGATGTTTTTAATAGCAGTAGTGAAATATGTTTCAGTATGATCGAAATGAAATATTTATAAGTGAAATTGTCTGTAACGAGTAAAATCCACAAACAGTAGCTTATATCATAAACAAATGTAAACTTGGTGCAGCCAGTAATTTATTTATTATATCTGTTTTCAAACATGTACGTTGAAGTATTTTAATAAGCACACAGTTTTACTGAATAGTTTCTTAATATTGCTTCAGTACAGGATGTAGTTGAAATGCACGAAAATGTGAATTTTCAGCCAGAGGCAGGAAGTAATACACACGTATTGGTGCTTCATAGTTACCTTTAGCTGTTACTAGTATTTGAAAGGAATCTGATAGGACCTGAGTTGTCAGTGTTATTGAATTCTTATGGTTAGTAGATAGAGGTGCTGTTTTGGAATCCATGTTTGCAGTCTCGACACATTTTTTCCTACTGGACCCAGACAGTGAAAGGAATATTGCTGGGATCAGGATAGCTGTGTTAGTTGTTATCATGACAGTGATGACATTGGGTAGCACAGGTTATTGTTGATCAAGCGCAAGACCAAATGAAACCTTATAGATTGGGATAACCACAGATGAAAGGAATGAATTGTCTACAAGTGATACATGCGAGTTCATTTAAATATATGCAATTTCACTTAACCAAGGTAATAGATAGTGGTTGTGGCCAGACCATCACAAAAATCAAACATGCACTTCTAACTGAACAACTTACCAATCAGAATTGATGTGACCACAACTCTTTAAATCCCTGGCTCTTTAAAAATCGAATCTTTGTTTCATTTGGGTATCTTTGACTGCATTTACCAGAATTTGTGCGAGACTTGGTGAAGCCTTGTGGATCGGGATAACAACAGGTGTAAGGAAGGAATTGTTTACATGTGATATACATATGAGTACATGTAAGCCTAAGCAATTTCACTTGACCAAGGTAATAGTTAGTGGTTGTGGCTTGGCCATCAACATTCAAAATCGATGTTACCACACATCATAAAGTTTTTATGATCGATTCCTTATTTCTTTTGGCGATATTTCACTGCAGCTGCCAGCAGATTTGCACATGTGTTCTGCCACTTGATCACTTGTATTCATATATGGAAAGGTATAACCTGCATAAAGAGTAACCCAGGTTTCCAGCAATTATGAGGGAAGAATCAGGGCCACCCAGTTGAAGCTTCTGACAAATATGTTTTCCTGAAGGCCACCAATAGCATCTTCCTTCAGTCCTGGGACTGAAACATTGAGCCAGCAGTGCCAACAGACAAAATGAGCCTTCAGCCCCCTAGTGTCAGCGCTATTTATGGCAACATCAGTGAAGATGAGCCTGCTATGCAATTTATTGCAAGACATGGCATATTCGAAGTTTATTTATTTATTAATGCTGAAGGGCTTTCGTCACATATATTTATTTGTTTAGTTACTATTGGGGTTCAGAAGCCAAGAGAATTTTTTTTTTAGTCGAAGGTAATTCTTATTAAATGATCTTATATATTACCTTTTACATTTTATTTCATTTAGTGTGCACATAGTGCTTGATAATAATCCTAATGGTCACTTATGTAGACATGTATCTCTTGATTTGTTATTTGAAGGAAGGAATTCTTTTTATTTCTCTATTGAAATTTGTTTAATTATATCATGTTTAAGTTGTAGGTAAAGGGTTTATTTGATATAACTCATTTTGGTATTGAAGGGTTCATTTTATTTTTTTATTTGATGATAAAAAGTATAATTTGATATTTCTATATAATTTGTGAAGAGTTTGTTTTGTCAGTTTTATTATATTGGTTTCTTTTATTTTGATCTCAAGTAAAAGTAATGTTATTGTATTTCATTATCTCGGTCATTTTGTTATATGAATAGTCTACCATGCGTACCCTGAGCTTGAAAGTCGTGTACATTGTGATAGATAAATAATTCTCAGGTTAGTCGTTCACCTAGCTTGACGATTTACCATAGCTATAAAAAAATCAAAGTTGCAAGATATGGATATATTCCCCGTATGATAAATGCATTTTGAAGTCAATGTTTCGAACACAAAATGTTGTTCTCCTTATAAAAACTTTAAGTATACTTTGTATTTTCAAATTGTATCTCATTGAAGTTATATTTGTTTGTTATCCTTATTACTGTCAACATTATGAACTTACTGTTTAGAACAACTGAACTTTCACTTGCAATGTCAGAGGCACTATTCAGAGTAAAAAAAGTGATCATGGTGTGTTCTAACACACTTCATGATGTTTTACTGGCTAATAAATGCAATAATAAATGATGCAAAAACAGTAATTGTCATCAAGCAGAACTTGAAGAAAATCATTGCTATGTCTTTGAAGTATGACAATATAAAGCACTGTTTTCTTCAAACCAGCCACACAGTAATTGGAGATAATTTAAAAATGACTATTACTTTGGTCATTCATCAATGCATTACCTAATTTCAGCATGTCAGAACTTATTACCTGTTGTAACTTGTTTGAAATTTGTTGTAATTTGTTTAAAACTAATGAGCTGTTGGATGCAGTAAAACAGGAGTATTTTCTGCATAGATGAAGAAAAAAATGTCAGTAAATAGGAAGTTGTATTATATTTACATACAATTGGATTTATGGTATACTTCACTCCCAGTGGCACAGCGGTACGTCTGCGGACTTACAACGCTAGAAACTCAGTTTCCATACCCCTGGTGGGCAGAGCACAGGTAGCGGATTGTGTAGCTTTGTGCTTAACTACAAACAAAGAAGCGGTATACTTTTCGAAAATAGATATTTTTTTTTACAGAAAAGTTTGGAAAAGCTATTTAAAACTGTAACATTTATATCTAGTAAAGACTGGAAACCTTACGCAAAACTGTACCATCTAATTGAAGAAGATTTGAAACACTCTAGCAATATCAAAAACATTTATTTACATGAAATTTTGTCATTCTAAACCAAATAAATAGTATTAATACACAGAAAGTTTGTAACTAGAGTGAGAGAAACTTAGTAACTGCTTTGAACAATATCCTATATTAGAACTACATATACAGTATGTACAGAAATTTTGAGAAAAATTAGGTGAATTAGAATTGTCCACCTTTCTCAGCTAAAAAAGAAAAAAACATGCTTTCTTTTCTACTTTTTTTTCGAAATATAAAACAAAGCACTCTTTACGTTTATTTAAAACCACTAATTTAACTCGAATTACCCTTACCAGATGCATTAGGACAAGGTTTCAATTCCCTTAAAAAAGTAAGTTTTTTAGACATTTTGCTGTTGATTTTGTTTGCGCTGTTTATTTCTACTGAGGTTTTGGACATTTTAAAGTCTGTGATCTCCAACAATGAATACTTCAGAATGAATATATGGGAGCCACTTTACAAATTTTTTATACAGAGTAGAAAAAAATTAATAGAATTCTACATAAACTCAAAATTAAGATTTTTTTACATCATTAAAGTATATTACATAATTTGCTCCCAAACTGAGATATTTGTTGTAATTTATGTCATGATAGAAAGTAATTTAATATGTTGACTTTTATAGCATTCCGGATAGCAGTAATACTCCAAATTGTTGTCCATTACTTCCAAGAGGTGATAGGTAAGTGATTGGTTTTTATCCACTTAATAATAGTTAAGGTCTGAGCTTAACATATAATGAAAGTTGAGGGTTTCATTTACGTGCAGCTAATAAGAGTTAGTCTTAATTTACACTAACCTGGTAAAACATATCATCTTTTGCTGACATCAATGTGTAGATGAAATTTTGTATTGCAATTTCTAATTGTCAAGCATTCAGCATTATATTCAGCTAACGATAAATGTCATCTTAATCATTTTGATGATAATCAAAAGTTGAAAGATATGCTAATTTGATGATAATTAAAATTTTAATGTAAAATGTCCTTCATGATGCTTAGTTTAAATATTATGTATATATCTGATGATGCTTGCATTAAGTCTGTATATTGCATTTATCTGATAATAGTTAAAATTTGAATATTACGCTTGTCTGATGGTTAACATTGTGGTCTGGATTCAACCTATAGCTCCCTACAAAATGTACAGAAAAGTTAATTATTTTTGTATGTTTGAGAGTCAGTTGTTTATAAAATTAACTTGGATAGACATTTCAATTCTTGGACATCATTTGGCTAATATTTTTGAAAATGGCTGCTATCAAAATTGCGATATCCTATTTTTGCTTATATCTCCCCAACTATACAAATAATGAATATTGTGGTGTCTAAACCTCTATTTTTAGGGCCAAGGATTACAATGGAATGGGTTTCAAAGCAATACAATACAAGTGGACGATGTGAGACAAAGGCTCACAGTCAAAGTAGCAATGTTCTATATTTACCTACATCTCACCGGTATCACGACATTTTACTGCCGGCTATTTGACTTCCGACATATGACTGCCGGTGCATTGTACTACCGACAAATAATTATGTTCTCAAAACAAAGCATTTCCTAGCACTTTAAAGGACTATATTTTCGAAAACAATGACCCATAGCACGTAGGTAAAAATATTTATGTTCTCAAAACAAAACATTTCCTAGCACTTTAAAGGACTATATTAAACAATGAAAACAATGACCCATAGCACGTAGGTAAAAATATTTATGTTCTCAAAACAAAACGTTTCCTAGCAAAGTGAACAACTATATTCTCCAAAATTGCAGTGAACTAATAAACTATTGCACTAAACTTGATGAAAAATAAAACTGAGAAATAAAGTAATTAAAGAATTTGCCGGTATAAAAAGGGCTATCACTATATATCAAATAGGTACACTAATATTTATGTTTCCATGTGTACAAATGCTATGATGTAATTTTCGTGTCCACGGTTTTTTGACATTATAATATTCCGATAATATAATCTCCATACATGCAGAAAACCTTAAAATGAAATAACTCATTGCTGCATCTCTTTGCCAGCATTAAAATGGATTGTCAGTCATTTATTACCGCAGTAAAACGTCGCGGTAATCATGCGCCAGTAGTCAAATGACCGGCAATAAAATGTTGTAGAACCTATCTCACCTATTATTACACACAGGATGGTGAATTTGGAATCTAAACCTATGCTTTATAGGTCAAGGAATACAATCAAAGGCTTTTGAAACCCTATGACAATTTTCAATGGAGTTTATGATATATAGGCTTATAAGATTGACTAAAAATATGACACACACACATACGGTTTAATGCTATTTCACGAAATATAATATTTTAACAGACAATCTAGCATTTACAAAAAAGCTTAAAAAATATAGTCAGACAAATAAGAACGAGTGTGTGTTTGTGTGAATGGAAGCTTTTCTACGATGAGGTATTTGCAATCAGTAATATTTTCTGTGAATTAACTAATGCCAAGATGATGGATCATAAGCTGACAAGCAGGAAAGGAGAATAGTTTGATATTAATGTGACATGACTCCTTCAATTCATACAGAAGTAGTGTTGTTCTTTCGAAATAACCGAGCATGTGCATCTTCACAATTTTGTAACGTAACAGTATTCTTTGCTCTTACTGATTCAACATCAGTTTTATTTGTTATTACATTCCAGTGGCAGCTTTTACAGTAAGGTTTGTTTGTTTGTGAATTTTGCGCAAAGCTACACGAG
>NW_013675575.1:11914-15697 GCF_000517525.1 Limulus polyphemus
CGCCCCCACGGCTGAAAGAGCGAGCACGTTTTGGTGTGGCGGGGATTCGAACCTGCGACCCTCAGATTGCGAGTCGAGTGCCCTAACCACCTGGCCATGCCGGGCCTTACAGTAAGGAAGAATATATTTTTTAACTATTTCGATGTTTTAGTTACTCAAGCACTTGAGAATGTAATCAAAACATCGTACTAGTTATAAAAATATTCTTCCTTACTGTAAAAACTTAAACTTGTAATAAAATAACACTTATGAAAATATAATCAGTAAGTAAACTCAAAACGAAACCATTAAATCGTTTTCCTTATTCACAAATTAAGCATTATTTTCCTCTATAACAGTGCATTGTAAATTAGTGGTCCATTGTTTGTTTTAAACTGTTATATTGTGAAGTTGCAATAGGCATTGATTTTTTATTTTGTGAAATCTGTCTCTGTCTCGTTCTTTGCGTCTCAACCGTTACACTCGTCTGGAATAAGCACCCACTCCTGTTTTGTCGGGCTCCGGAATCATCGGCTTTGTCGGATCCACACCTCTCCCTAGAGATATACACACCACAACAATGTGGGTGAGAATGAAGAAGATATGAGAACTGTCTTATTAACAAATGACACATTATTCTTACAATGGTAATAACCTTGTTAAAAAAAGACGGCAAATATATTTCTTGGCCCCAAGCAATATATCATTATTATTATCATGTAGAAACAAACATTGGTAGTTACAGTACTGCTATCATGAATTTATGCAATGTTTCAGAATGCAACTTGTCTGATGCAGTGAACCGCTTGGAAATGGACTGTTCCAACGAACGAGCTGCTGTTCTACACTGGGCAGTGGAACACTTTTGCCAAATCACATGTCTCTACAGTGCGATAAAATTCATGCCTTTTAGGCTTGTCTGGGTAGTTTGTGTTGGTTCGGCAATGTTTTTAGTTACAAAAAAGAAATGAATAAATAAAGTAAAATATATATCCCAGTTACTATTTCTGATGTGTGTACATTAGGGAATGAGTAATGATTTGAGATAGATTCGGAGACGAACAGACACATTTTAGTGCCCCGTCCAGGCACTTTTGTGTTGGTCTGACAACATTTTTACTTATCAAAAATTCGAAAATCCGTAGACGAATAGTTCTTTTTGATATGTGTGTATTAGAGAATGAATAACAATATGCAATATGTTAGGACACGACCAAACACGTTTTAGCAACCTGTCCAGGCACTTTTGTGTTGGTCTGACAACATTTTTACTTATTGAAAAAATAATAAAACATAAACGAATAACTTTCTCATCTGTGTATATTAGAAAATGAATAACGATGTGAAATAGGTGAGGAGAAACGTTGTGGCTCCTCTTCCGGGCAATTTTGTATTGGTCTGTCTATATTTTTATTTATAAAGGAAAATAAAATTTGTTATCATGGCTATTCTTGTTACCAATTAACATATGAAGAAAGAGTAAAAGTTTGATATCACTTTCAAGTCGATCGGAGTTGCTTTTGTGGCCCGTCTGGCAAATTGTTTCCTTGGTCCGGCTTTCACCTATTCCCAAACTTACACTTTCTACGAAGGTGTCATAATCGCTCTGGCTGACTTAATGAAGATAATAGCAAACAGGTTTTTACTTTCAAAAATCAAAGTAAACCAAAGAATTTCGTAAAATTATGTCAATATAAGACATTTATAAGAATAACTAAGCTGTATTTAAGCTCAATAATTTAAGTTTTAAGCCATCTGTTTTGTTATGATAACCTCCATTTGATCAGCTGTAAGTCTGAGGACTTTAAACGCTAAAAATCAAGTTCAGATACTCAGAGCGGGTACAGCACAGATGACTCATTGTTTTGGTTTGCAATAAACAAATCGTTACAATATAACGTCCCATTGCAGGAAAGTTCTGTGCATGTCTAGTACTCATATACGGAACGTATTATTTAAGCGTTGATATTTCATTGGAAGTGCCGATAGTTTTCATTTCGAAAAAACTATTGTTGTTGTTGTTTAGTTTTTCTGTTCAGTGTACAAACAAGGCTGATTTATCCCTATGAGTCGAAATATATAATATTGGCATATACTTTTATCTCCCTATAGAGTTGTTAACGATCCGTCTCAAATCGAAGTTTGAATCTATTTTAATACAGCAAGAAAACGGTTTACTGAAGCCAGTAATCAGAGGCAAGAATATTGTTGCGTCAGCGAGGTCACATGACTAGTGTCACGCCACGTTTCTAGAACTATCCTGTACCTTGGCGAATGCTCTAGCATTTACTAGATATAGGGTAGTATGGTATATAAAAGAGGGTGACAACGTGACGGGACAATAATGTGTGTGTAGATAGTGAGTAATTGAACAGCAGTCAGAAGTATTGTTGACGTTCGTTGATATAGCGTTTGTTATAGAGCGACTGTTGAAAATAAGTGTATCGTAAAGTTGTATTCGGAAAGAATAAACCAGTTTTATTTAAGAAAGAACTTGTGTCGCTAAAGTTTCGTCGGAACGAAGTTACGGAAAGTTAATTAACAAACGGAGACGTAACAATATTGTTAACGCTGACATCATGGGCCTAAACACTAAAGAAACACCTATAACATTTATATGCCCAATAATACATGTGCACCGAGTGGTTAGATGTTAAATCCTCACACGCAAGATATAATCAAATTTTAAAAAAAAATGTGTTGCAGGAATTAAAGTGAGATATATAACTGTATAATTTTTAGTATTCATTTCTTAACGAAAAAAAAAGACTATGTAAATCATGACAAATATTTTAATTTACTGAAGACAGAAACTGGTCTTCGCTGAGGTTATTGCAAACTGAATCAAAGAAAATACTCTATAAATTTAAAAGATTATTAATCAAAAAATTAACAAATTGAGTTTACTGGGACATAAAATTAGTGACAGCGTAACCTGAGCTAGAGTTTACCTACAGACAATCGGAAACTGGCACATAGAGCATGAAGATGAAAGAACTATTTGTATATAGGATGAACAAGAAAAGTTACCTATAAGCAGCGCCGGCCTTAGGGTACAGCGAATCGGGGCAACCTCCCTGGGTCGTGTGCTTACGACATCACACGCAAACGCAAAAAGAAAGAAAAACAGCTCGTTTTACGTTTACTCAATCGACTGACCAAAATAATTCGTTTATTTAATATATGTAGCCAGTGACAATGGTATACATAATTGAGTCATTGAAACTCATCTGAACGTTTTCTCGTTCGGGAGCTTTCTCTATCAATTTATCTGTCATTTCATTCGCTATGCCCGCGTAAAATACGTCACATTGAAGAAAACTATTTTAAGAGTTAAGAGAAGTACTTCAATGCACACGAAATGAATTGAACTAAATAAATGAATTATTCTTCCAATATATTTTACTAATTTGTTTATTTTGAGCAAATGGTTCGTTAAACTTGATGATTCATGTTCAAAGTTAAAGCAGAAAACGTATGCATTCAATGTTTTAATTAAATGTATGTTTAGTATTTTTTAATGTTCCAATTGTTGTGCAAATGTTTGAGTTTTAGTAGCCAGTTTTCTGTATTTACGTTTTTTTCTGTCGTGAAAGTAGTTTCATTGTGCAGCTTAGGAGCAGGGCCGTCGAGAGCGGCGGAGGTCCCCAGCGGGATTAAGGAGCTGAGCCCCTGATGGGAGAGCAAGAGGGAAGCTCTAGACTTTTAGTAATTTTAGAAATATTTTAAGTCTTAATATCACTAAGTTATGGCTTAAAGTGCCGATTTTTTTGTGAAATTTTCCGTGGTACACAGGTTTTTAAT
>NW_013675575.1:15718-20016 GCF_000517525.1 Limulus polyphemus
GTATGCATTCAATGTTTTAATTAAATGTACGTTTAGTATTTTTTAATGTTCCAATTGTTGTGCAAATGTTTGAGTTTTAGTAGCCAGTTTTCTGTATTTACGTTTTTTTCTGTCGTGAAAGTAGTTTCATTGTGCAGCTTAGGAGCAGGGCCGTCGAGAGCGGCGGAGGTCCCCGGGCAAGGGTCTTCCCGGACCCCAGCGGGATTAAGGAGCTGAGCCCCTGATGAGAGAGCAAGAGGGAAGCTCTAGACTTTTAGTAATTTTAGCAATATTTTAAGTCTTAATACCACTAAGTTACGGCTTAAAGTGCCGATTTCCTTTGTGAAATTTTCCGTGGACAAAGGCTTTTAACAATCAACAATATCATTTTGAGAAAAGAAAAAACGCAAACATCTGTTAATTTAATTGAATAATTTATTGAAAGTTTAAACATATTGTCAAGAATTACTTTAATGAGTTCAGTAATGCAGAATGGTGATAACTAAACGAAACATGCTGTACGTGCCTTTTTTAAAGCAAATGCTGAAGTCAAATTCACCGAAGTCAATTCTTCCCGCAAGTTCGCTCTCAATACTAAGGACGGCGAGGTCATTCAGTCTCTCCTGTGTCATCGTGCTCCTCAAGAAGCTCTTGATGAGTTTTAGTTTGCTGAAAGATCTCTCAGCAGATGCTACTGTAACTGGCAATGTGCAGAATATTCGCAGTGCAATACATACATTTGGAAAAATGCCATCTAACGCGTACCTTTTTATTGTTTTTAAAGTTGATATAGCCCCATATCTTCACCGAAGTTTGATGCATGTATTGCCTTAAGGTGACCCATTTCCTCTTGCATGGATTCTGAGAGATCATCTGGGTATTTGTCCACTAATCTTGTGCGTGCAAGTTTGAGTTCCTCTTCTGTCATGCTTTGATATTGCCACAGAATGCAGAACAATCTATTAATTATGTTTGCAACATAAAACCACTTTGACACTCCGTCAATCACCGAATCAATGACAACAAATAAGACATTCCATTTGAATTCAGATTCTAGCTCATCAGAGCCATCACAAGGATTTTCTAGGACGTTTTCCCCTTGTTCACCATCCTCCTCAATGACAATAACTCTTGCTCTTTTTTTAACTTTCCTCAGCAACCAGTTTCGCTTCAAGATCTGTCAAGAGTGACTCTATATTTAAGACCTCTACATCCACTATAGTATTTCTTGCCTGGATGATATGATTTCTCCTGTCGATCTGTACGAGAATCTTCAGCCACATCGATGACATAAGGATGCAAATGAAGGATGACACGTATTTGATTACATCATTGACTTCATTAATGGTTTTGGTGTGAGGTTGAGAGACAGAAGTTTCTTTAGCGCGAGTCGTATTTCAGCAAGATGAGCTGCAAATGGTCCCACACTTGCCACTCGGTCTGTCCAACGAGTACCTGACAAAGCGTGAATGGATTCGTCCACATCCTCCTTGAGAATAGCCCAGCGCTGAGGACTGGAAGAAAACAAATTGTAAATTGTTTGCACTACTCCACAAAATGTAACTGCCTCCATGCAACATGATGCAGAATCTACTCCACATAAGTTTAGTGAATGGTAGGCACATGGAGAATAAATGCACAGTGGATTAACAGCAATTATGTGCTGTTGGGTACCATTGTACTTGCCAGACATGTTGGGAGCATTATCATAACTCAGTCCATGACAATATTTAATAGGTATCCCAAAATGCTTGAGTGTTTCCATAATCAGGCTTGCTAATTCAGCCCCCGTCTTCTTACAACAATCAACAAAGGTTAAAAATCGTTCTTGAACTGCGAATTCGGTATCATCCTTGGCCATATAACGAATGATAAACGTTGTCTGCGCCACATGGCTAGAATCCAGTGTTGCATCAACCATGATTGAATAGTAGTTTGTGGCTCTTATTTCATCCAAAATGTGACTCCGAACATAATCTGTGCAGTTACTGATGAATTCAATTTGAGATGATCCTGAGAGATAGTGAACATTTTTCTTGCGAGGCTCGTATCTTTGCAACATGTTCGGCTAGAACTGGATCGTAATTGGCCAGGAGTTCAATGATCCCCAAGAAGTGCCAATTATGAATGTCATCAATTTGCTGGGATGTGCCACGGAAAGCAAGTCCTCTTTAGCCAAGAAAAATTGCTACATCAATTATCCTCATAAGTAGCTTTTGCCATTTCTTAGTGTCACTCATGATTACTTTGTGTGACATCACATCAATCCCAGTATCACTTTCTAACCTCCTTTCCAACTCACGCCATGCTAGATAACAGTTCTTGTGTGCTTTACTGCTTTCATGTTGAGGCAACATGTCAAACAGTTTTTCCATTTCTGTTCTGTGCCGCAGCCTTGCTTGGATGCAATGATCGACTGTGACCTTTGCAGTTGTAAGCCCACTGTATGAGAGAAAAGCCTACAAGGCAGGCAATACAAGGACTGTTTTTCAGGCCTGAATACAAGCTCTCGTCTGCTCTCACTTTCGCCATTTGGTGTTCTGACTTTGAGAACAGACATTGGAAATCTTTGTCCAGTAAAATCATAAGAGAAAACTTTTGTGTGTGTGGCAAAGGCATTTTTGAATCATGTCTTCTATATATTCTTTAGTTGGGATGTCTGATGGGCAAAGTCTAATATCAACCCCATATGATTTAGGCTTATTTTCTGTTGAATACTGGCTCTTGTGGCCTTCTTGGGCCGTCTCTGCACATGGGCCGTCTGTATTTCTGAGCTTTTTGGCCTACCTAGCAGTTCATGTTGATCTTCTGTGTCAAGCCTACTGTCATGATCATAATCTCCAGCAGTGCTGGTATTAATTGAGCCTGCTGATTAGGCCTATGTACTGGATCTGTATGCTGCTGATCATGCTGGAAGCCAACAACAAATAACGTCCGACAATCCCTGATCACTTCGTCCCCCTTTTCTTGCCAAGCCTCCAGTTCACACTTCTTTTGTGTGCCGGATTTGTGCTGGTAAGATGACATGATGGAAATTCTGGAAGGAAGGAAAAATTTTTTAATATCTAAGACCAAAACCCACCTAATATTTCATTGGGTTTTTGATTGAATTTTTGGGCAATTTTCTGAATTTTTACTACTCCTCCTGTTCATGATTTTTGACTACCCGTGAGAGTGCTTTGTTAGTATATAGATTATAGGTACTTGTGTATTTTTACTTTTAATGCATGGAACATTAGCTATTACACTGCTAAAGCATTTCTTATAACTTAATAACACACATATCTATTCTAAGGATGTATAAAGCAAATAAATTTATGTTATTTTGCATAATGAATACTTGGGGTTTTGCATTTGGGTTGTTGGGTACTAATCCTTTTTTTTCAGATTTAAATTGTTATAGTGATTTAATATTTCATCATTAAAAAATTATAAATCACCAGGAATTATTTTTTATGAATATTTGTAAATAATATAATGAAGTATGTTAAGAAATCTTCAACTAATTTTCAATAGTAACTCTATTGTAAAAATCTGAAAAAAGATATTGTTATGCCTCTGTTCATTAGTTAATTTTCCGTAAAAATTCTTTCCAAAGAAACTTTACCGATACAAGTCCTGTCTTAAATAAAACTTGTTTATTCTTCCTGAATACAACTTTGCGATACACTTAATTTCCACAGTCGTGCTATAACAAATGCTATAATTCACAACGGACGTCTCACGTGCTCAACAATACATCTCTCCCTGTCCACAGTTCAATTACACATTACGTTGATGCTGTCATGTCTTGACTGTCTTATATATACAAGACTACCACATATCTAGTAGGCTCTCGAGCATTCAGGAAGGGACATGAACGTTCGAGAAGTGCATGACGTGTTACTAGTGTCACGTGACCTCCGCTATCGTAACACTGCCCCTTCCTTAGTATTGTTCGTCCCGAACAATAGGCACTTACATTAAACCAATAAACAATTAATAATAACTTAATTAAATGTACAGGGTTTACAAACACAAAATTACAATTCAACAAAGTCTCTTAATTTTACGGGACGTATCTTCTTCCATACTGGTCTCCGTCTCGTTGGCTTCTGCTTCATAAGGGGTTCATCTGCTTCATCAGGAACTGTCCTATCATTGGTAACAGTCACATCAGTGGTAGTAACTTCATCAAAGGCTTCACTATTTCTCTTCTCAAAACCGAGTAGAGTTTCTTCTTCGACAGTGGCTTTTTTCAGGTGACACGTCTTCACCAGCGTCATTTGTTCTGTTGATCACTTCGTCCCAACTGAAATGTCCTGGACCGTGATAATGCC
>NW_013675576.1:0-7835 GCF_000517525.1 Limulus polyphemus
AGTTCGTTGTTATAGCGTTTGTTTAGCGCGATTGTTGAAGTTGAGTGTATCGATAAAGTTGTATTCGGAAATAATAAACCAGTTTTTATTAAGAAAGAACTTGTGTCGCTTAAGTTTCGTCGGAACGAAGTTACGGAAAATCAATTAACAAACGGAGACGTAACAATACACACGATGATCTGTCCATCATGATGCGATACATGCGCTTCAAAAAGGCTACAAAGTTGTCAAAGACGTTCTCGTTGACGTGCCTGGAGATGTATTCCAAAAGCTAGAAACGTGTTTAGAGGCAGATAAACTTGTTTCTATAACGAACCAGTTACAAACAGCAATGCTTGTGTATGTATGTTCAGTGATACTGAATCGATTTCATTCGACTAGCAAATGCTTACAAGCTGCACAAATGGAGTTGAACTAACATGAATATTCGGCACTTGTGTACTGTCTGAAAGTTAATAAATGATTAACACCAACGTTTCATATTTACATAATTTTAAAAACTTAATTGAAGCCACCAACAGCTTCCACTTTAAAAATACACTCTACATGTACACTGTTTCGAATTTGCTGGTTACATTTTCATATAACTCTTAATTCGTGTTACCATATTTCTTTCTTTGATTTTGTACGGGCCCCCTTAGTAGGCCCACTGGAAGTCTTCAGCTCCAGGCCTCGTAGGCCCTTAATCTAGCCCTGATTAACAACTAACTGTCACCATTCGAGTACACAATTCGTTGTATTATGAAATCGTAAATCTCATACATTTCACGTCTATAAAGTTTATGTAGTTTTAAGTCTAAGTAGACATAATAAGTATTAAGAGTAGAACTGAATCGATCATAGTCAAACTAACTTTCATTTTTTTTAAATGTTTTAAGGTATATTTATAGACTGACCCTGTTTGAATTTTTGACCCATGGCTGTATGTTAGGCACAGTTTAATCTTACTGAGTAGTGAGCATAAAATGGTTTTGTTGTAAAGTATGGTTGAAATACAAGAATTGTACACTATCATTCGTATTATTGATTACATAATAAGTTTAATTGTTATAGTATAATAGAACTTCTGATTTGTCAGTAAGTATATACAAGTGGCATGACTTTAGTCTCATTTTTGTTGTAAAGTATTCTGTAAAGATAAATAGTAAATATTGTTACGACAGTAGAAGTCACGCGACGCTGGAGTTTCTCGAAGGGTCATGAATTTTCCTGGCAACTCTTGTTTGTTCGAGGCGCCCTCTTTTTTAGTATATAAACCTGGAGAGAAAAACCAGCGCAATTGCAGAGATAGATAGAGTGAAGAGATAGATAATTGAGTCAAGCAAACAGTACGCACCGTAAGTAAAGTGTGTGAACCACTGTGACTTATAGCGTGTGTTATAAAGGTTGTTAATTTTAAAGTGACTGTGGAAATTCTGTGTATTACAAAAAGTTTGTATCGAGAAAGAACAAACTAGTTTTAATCAAGAAGGGACTTGTATCGAAAGAAATTATACTGGAAATTAACAAACAAGCAGATAGGTAATAATATGTTAGATTTATAAACATAAAAAATAGATCCGAGAAAACTACTATTTTGAATTTATCTAGATTTGAACAATTTAAGTTCAAACTTTTTCAATATAATGTAAATATGCTCTGTATTTCAAGTGTCTAGTTCGAGCTTTGTTTCCGGCTTGTATGTTTAATCATTTAGTCAGCTCAGCTGTTTTGAAGTTAGATATACTGATTCGTCTTAGGCTGAACACGTCAGAATGAGCCAGGGTGAAATGTTTCCATGGTGTTAATGGCACAGATATAAACTAAAAGAAAGTCTGTGTGAAAGTAGTTTTAGTGGTAGTAGTGATCTCTCAATGATCGTTGCAGACATTTTGATTAACACATAAATAAAGTTCGTTTATGTCAAATAGGCTATACTCTCAAACCACAAAGTTTTTGAATTTTATTTATCCTGTATGTTTTATACTTTAAGTGAATATTCTATAGAAAATGGTAAGTGTTGCTATTTTAACTAATTTCTATAATAGTGAAGTGATTGGTTAAGCAGCAAGTCATTCATTTATTATATTTGGTTGTAGAAAAATGATTCACTACAGAGTTTATTAACCACCTGTTAAAATTAGATATATGAATGAAAAGAGAGCTATATACAGAGGTTTAACATAAGAATATGTTTAATCCATAAGGTCAAACATTATAACTAGTGGAACATACATATATATATACTTATAAAGTGCAACAGTAAGTTTGTATGATAAATTATTCCATGTTATTTAGAGATTTAAACAATCATCGTTTTCAGTATGATTTAACGATAAGTTTTACACATAAAATGTTAGTAAATGTAAACAGTATGATTAAATATAGAAGCAAAACTATAATCAAAATGTTAAATACGTAATAAATAATAAAAACCAACGGTTGTCTGGTTCAATATTTATGAAAATAATACATTAGATGTGATAACAACTTTTCAGCAGTACGTTAAATGTGATAATAACACTATACTCCTATAGAAACACATGTAATGTATAAATGAAAACTACAAATATAAGATTAAATAAGTTTAAATCTGTATACATTCCTATGGAAGTGTAGTAGCACCATCTGCCTTTGTAAAACACGCACACAATACCCCTAAGTAAGACCATCTACATATAGGACTTTAGTAACACAATTAGCCTATACAAATATTATCTTTAGTAATACAATTGTCGAATATACAAGACTGTTTAGTATAGGCATTATTATTTAATTTATTTTGTGAGTTAATATTTAATGATAGTTTAGTTTCATGACAGCAGTGTGGAAGACTGGTTGTTTTGAAAGTGTTAGCTGTGACAAATTTCTGTTATGTGACTCTGTACGAGTTACGTTGTGTTTGCAATTACTTTGTTGTCTAGGGTTTACTAATATTGTTGACGTCACGTTACTCGAATATTCTGGATTTTTCTCGTTACCTTAGCTGAGTATTGTTCAATCGTCGCTCGCGTAGTTTAGAGAAAGTTCGAGGCCGCAGTGAATGACCTATAAATATAGACGACCATGTGAGTGCAATTTAAGGTCAGTCAGAAAATTAGTTGCGAAAGAAAACGTTAAGTTAGCCGGTGTGCGAGTGATTAGCCATAACGGGCGATACTTTAAAGTGAGTTTTACAGTTTAATAAAGGTAAGGAGAGTAATTTTTCTTGTCAAAGGGTGTTCTAAAGTAATTGAACCCGTCTGTGTGGACTTTGACGAAAAGGAGACAATTATTTGAAGTTTAGGATACAACTGTGGTAACCCACTGTGTAGCGTAAGTGAATTATTCACTGATACTATTGTGATAAGAGCAGAGAAAAAATATATATATTATTGTCTAAAGTAACTGAATCAGTAATTGACTTGTTTTGAATATATTATTTCAAAACAAGTGAATTGTGTGCTGTTCGTTTATTGTTAGAATTTATTACCAACAAGCCACAGACACCTACTGTAAAGAATCCTCAGCCCACTCATACTTAAAACCTTGACAACAATCCACCTATAGAGACACAGTTTGCCTTTGTAAAACGTATTTAATGTTTTACTTATAAAAGGAAACTGAAAGCACAACATTATTAATTTAAGACTTTGATTATTAATATAAAGTTAATGTCATGTTGATCTATCTACATTCTCATCATACCAGCACGCCCTCTGGTTCCACTTTGTGACTCTAGCAACACGTTCTCTGTTGTGTAACACTCGAACTATGATGTCACGCCTAGCAATGCACTCTCTATATCAGACAACTTCCATTATCATGGTAGCATGACCACTTCCACCTGTCCTGGAGGCCTAACAACACGCCCTCTAGTGCCACTTCGTAGGCGTCATCTTCTATACCCCTTCCCCCTCCCTCCAAGGTAGTCAATCAGTGCGCGCGTCTAAACAGTCCCGATAACTAGTGGTGACTAGACGTCTTGTTGACACAACAGACCCTTTCAGAATGCCTAAATCTTCTAGTTTTATTTTCTTTCTTTTTTTTTCAACAACCTGTAGCTTTGTTATTATTTATTCGGAAATACGGCTCTCAACTAACTGTAAATCAACAGATACGATTTTCTTAACTGAGTAAGGAAATTAACATAAAGCTTTGTATGCCTCAGCATATCCTATGTTGTTTCCTCGGAAGTTAGCTATAAGGCAGGATAAAACAGATGACATATCACTTTTGCACATGCACATTTCATTGAGTACGTGATTTTGCACCCACCAAAGCAAAAGAGAGGACGTTGAACACAAATGGCAGGTGTTGTTCACAACTGATGTTCGATTTTCAAGTCGTAATGCATATATGGAAAGTAACACAAGAATTAACATGAATAACAGTTACCGAGACAAACTCCTGGCCAATAAGAAATTGCTCGAAAAATATTCACTCGTTATAGGGATATTTGAAGCAGTAATAGCGTCAGGAAAAGTATAAGTTGCATATTTATTATTTGCATAATTCCTTGTTTATAATTTCCCTGAAAAGGGGGTCCCAGATTTAGGAGCTGAAAACCAGAGCGTGTTCCAGTTCTAAGATTTGAAAATCTGGTCACTCTACGTATAAGTTTTAGTTTCTATTAATTAATTGATAGTTTAAAATGTTAATGATTTCTCCTGTTAGAATACGAGTGTATAACACTCTGAGATATTTGCTTCAGCAACACCTACTCATTGCATATTTATTATTGTAAACTATGGCAGTGTTTTGCAGTCTTGTTTTATGGTAATGTTCTCGTGATCATTACTAATTCGAGATTTTCATTTTTTTATGATTGTGTCTTGATACATTAGCAAGAAATTCCATCATTTACAAAAGGTATTATTTGTTATTCTTGCATTTTCTACTCATTACATATACTTACAGCATTACAATGACAAAAAAAAACATGATACATACTTTGCTTGGAATGTTTTTTCTCACTTGTCCACTAGATGGAGATTTCTTTGACTTTTCAGAATTTTCCCAAGTATTGAAATGAAGGGAGGAAGGCCTTTTCGCAGCTTCAGGAATCTGAGCTAAGGAGTCTTCTGGTGCAGAAGTAGCTTCACTGGCAAGAGATCTCATGGTGCTAACGGTCGCCTGGTTTACTTCAATTGAGTGAACTCCACTCTCAAATGACAACAAGTCTTCTGTACTAGCATTACCACGTAGTTCCATGATTTCTGAAAAATTATAACATTATAGCGGATGTGGCTGTAAGGTGGCATTAGAAAATTTGTATTTATAGAAATAGTAATTTGATACAATTATAATCACCTCAACTGGCAATCCAAAATCTCTTATTATAAGTGGAATAATATAGGTATGATTGTTAATGCACGTGTTCACTAGTTTGAAAATTCAAAACTGGTTATGAGTGTGGTTTCCAGTAACTGTACATTAGTATATTTACAAAGCATTTTGAATAATTTCAGAATTTTCGCTTAAAGCTCTACAAAAGTCTATCCCTAATTTTGTACTAGTAGATTAGATGGAAGGTAACTAGTCAAAAGCACTCAGAGCCAACTCTTGGGCTACTCTTATTTGACCGAATAGTAAGATTTGACCTTCTCTCTAACACCATACCCACGGCCCAAAGTGTAAATCGCGCTTTTTTTGAGACAATGATTCACAAATTATGAATCATCGGATTCAGCAGGTATGCTAACCAACAGGCCATGAACATCCCATGAATTGGTTTAAAGAAGGACAACTCTGTAGAATTATTGATGCACTACACCTGTTATATGTTGTTCATTGTAAAACACGAAAAGCTTAAAATCTTGAATGTAAATGTTTCTTTTTTTTAAAATAATGAAAAATTCTGTTATAATCCCAAAATTTAATTATTGGATCCACAGAAGTGCAAAGTTTGAAAGTAATGACAGTTTGTGAATTTTGTTCTTCTGCATTGGTTTGTTCAATTGAACAACACCTTTTACACAGAATGAGCTAAAACGCCAGGTCATAGATCCATGAAATTCTGCCATAACCATCCCCTGTTGTGAACTAGGGCCTAGTCGGAAGGCAATCTGTCGGCAGTACCAACCACCTGAAGCAGCTATTCTTAACAGAATAGCAGGATACTATCTGTTTCTTTGTAATTAAGCACAAAGCTACACAATGGGCTATCTGTGCTCTGCCCCCCACGGGTATCGAAACCCGGATTCTAGCGTTGTAAGTCCACAGACATACCGCTGTGCCACTGGGGGGAGGGGGGGCAGGATACTGTAAATCTTATAACGTTGCCCAGTTGAAATTGCTAAGCGTGTTTGGTAAAAACGCGAGTTAAACATGAGACCCTCGATATGCTAACCACTAGGCCACACTCAGACCCTTGCATTAGTTATCCTCCTTTCAACAAAAATGTTTCATCTAATTATTTTCAAAAGTTATAACTGGCTTGACCTTCGCAATACGTTCAAAGCAGCAGTTATTTCTGTAGTTATTCTTGTAGTTATTTCTGTCAATGCAAGCACTAAGATGGGGAAAAATCTGATCTAAATATAAATTAGTTGTAATCGTATTACTGTTTTTTAAAATGTTCAGTGCTGACTGGAGGATAGAAACCATTATTTAATAAAGACGACAAACGGTTACTGTCATTTAAAATCAGCTTGGTAACCTGTGATGTTCATAGACCATTGATAAAGGCGTAAGCCGAAACGTCGGGTACAAGTAATTAAACATTTTTCTGAAGTTGTCTGTCGTCTTCATTAAATAAGTTGTATTTGAATTTGGTGATTTTATAGGCTACTAAGAATAATAATGATATTTTTTGTTTGTTTCAGAATTTTGCATAAACTTACTTAAAGATACTCTTCTTTGATTGAACAGTGTGATTTGAACGTCACTCTTATAGCACACCCCGGGTTTCAAGTGTGGCATCAGATTGTGAACCACGAATCCTAAGGTTCATAGCCCATCCATTATCAAATACAGAAGTTGATAACGTTATATAAAACAATTTTGGAACCTGACCATGTCGTTACAGTCCATGTCACCACTTTCGGTCATGTTTTATCTGATGGCCGTGTATCTTGTCACAAGTCCTGAAACGTAGTTCCATTGCAAAAGTCCCCATCATAAAACTGTCATGAAGACGAAGGTTTTCAACAGTATGATCGCACAGAAAGCCACAGGTGCTGTGTCCAACAATTTCTTTGGCATGTTTTCTTATGGAATAGTATGAATACCCATTTCACTCTCAAGCTGCTTGAAGTATAGCATGGGTTTATCGAATACGTCTTACAAGCAACTTGTGTATGAGTAACTTGTATTGCGTTTCCAGATGAATATCCTTCTTGATTATGTTACGAATTTTTCCACTAACCTTTGTATTCGTGTACTCTCACCTGCTACAAGACGCCATACTGCTTACCATGTCTTTTTTAGAATTATTGAAAACATCTTTCTGGGTGGTTTTGGTGCCTTAAGTTGGTTATTTTGTTTTCCAATGTCATTAATTGCACATGATATCCCATTCTAGGAACGAACTTTCACATTCCCTATCTGAATAAATGTATATGATCCGAGTGTATTAATATTTTTAATAAGAAAGGGCTGTTACATATTCTTTCCAAAAGCAATAAATTTTTGGAAGCATCACACAACTTAAGAATGCCAAAAAATGTCTAAAATTTAGTTCTGATACATGGCATTGCATTAAGATACATGGCATTGCATTGTTTGTTTTTAATTTCGCGTAAAGCTACACGAGGGCTATCTGCGCTAGCCGTCCCTGATTTAGCAGTATAAGACCACCCACCGCCAACTCTTGGGCTACTCTTTTACCTACGAATAGTGGGATTGACCGTCACATTATAACGCCCCCACGGCTG
>NW_013675576.1:8282-19466 GCF_000517525.1 Limulus polyphemus
GATCTAAAGGGAGAGGTTCAGAAGGTCCGGACGCCCTATCTAGTTTCAGGAATTAATAACATTTTTTTCAATGTTGTATAAGCACCTCCATTACTGTTTTTTTTTAAATCATTAAAATAAATCCAGACGTTCTTACACTCTCATACAGTATCAAAAAGGGGCATAAAATGCCATTTCTGGAATCAACACAGATGGAGTGTACAACAATCCAGTTAAAGCCTCGGCCAATAACTAATTATATCTAAACTCATACAACGATATGAACGTCAATTAAACACTGCCATGGTAAATTTTCACCCCTTACGTTTTTCCAGACACTAATAATGTATTTAAACTTTAGATGCTTGTTTTTATCACAGTTAACATTGTTAACACATACAATCCTTATAAAACAGACTTGTTACAGAATCGATTTTCCATTGTTTACAAATTAAACATTTGGAAGGAAAATGTATTTCGTATTATAATTAATTATACTTATCATAAGACTTTATGTTAGGCCTATTACATCTTTAACACTACATCTGTAACCTAGTCTCTTTGGGATTTTCAAGAATTAGAAGAGTGTATGGAAGTACTTATAGTAGAAATGGGGCGGATACACAATACATGCAATACAAACTATTTATACATATACCCCTTTAACAACCAAATAATAAATCTCTAAAAATACTTGAGACACACACAAAATACAAAATTACAACTTCTAGAACCACTTCACAAAATCAGCAGAGTAGATACAAAACATTCACAAAACCACATATTTTTCAATCTCACTGACTGACATTGTTGAACGCTTCTAGCTGTATAAACAGACTTACCATAGTTATAAGTGCACCAAATAAAACAATAGCACAGGGACCATGTGTTAGTGCTAGCATGAAGCATTTAATTAATTAACTAATTTATCAACCCTTAATATATACACATAACCACAACTCGCACTATGTTACCCAAATGACATTACACACTCTAGTGTGCCATCACATTCACAGCATACATGCACACTCACAATGTGTACACATAACATACGTGAAGAGAGTGCACACCACACACACACACCATTATTTACAAATACCATAATATTATAGTGCACACCACAATACATTATTTGCACATACCCACACTGATAATATACATTTTGGATATCAACAGAAATGAATGATGCATAAGATCATGTCACCTAGTATGAAAAAAGTGCATGTACAAGTAGAAAAAATATCTTTGAAAAATTGAAAGTGTAGGAATAAGTTCACCAAAAAGTGAGGAAACAAGGTAGGAATGTTGCAAGGCTAAAGTGAAGGCTAACAATTTAGAAATGTATCAATCAGGATGTTCAATACCATCCTGCAACAGATTGACACCCATACCAAGATCACTGGCATCAATGGTCAACTTGAACCATTTACAAAAATCCGGTGCTTTCAACACTGGATCATTCCATAACAATGTTTTGAACCTATTGAATTCTCTTTCACATTCTGGATTCCAAACAAATTTTGTTTTTTTTAGTCAAATTGGTGAGTGGAACCACAATCTCAGAAAAGTTCTTACAACATTTCTGATAATAACCGACCATGCCAATAAATATTTTAAGTGACCTTACACTTTTTGACGTTGGAAAATCTATAATAGCCTCAATTTTGGCTCTCTCAGGTTCCACATCACTTCGACAAACCACATGACCCAAATACAACACTTTGACATGTCCAAGCTCACTTTGTACAAGCCTAGGCCAGTCTCCCAAACATTTTGTCAAGTCTTTGAAGGTGTCAATCCCAGGTGTTACTATATACAATCAAGTAAGCTTCCAAAACCTGAATACATTGATTCATTAAACAAATGAATGTGGCTTGTGCATTTTTCGTGCCAAAAGGCATAACCTTGTATTCATAACAACCATCTGGTGTTAGAAATGCAGAGATATCCCGTGCCCTTTCAGTCAATGGAACACACCAATGTCCTTTCAATAAATCACATTTACTCACATACTTGTATTTACCAATCTTATCAATACAATCATCAATCCTGGGGTTTGAAAATGATTGGTTGTAGAATTGACCTTTCTAAAGTCTATGCAAAATATAACACTACCATCTGGTTTGGACACAAGAACACAAGGTGAACTCCAGTTACTTTAACTTGGTTGTATAATGTCAAAGTTTAGCATGTACTCAATTTCACTTTTTATTTGTTGTGCTTTTTCAGGTGTGACCATGTATGGATGTTGCTTTATAGGTTTGGAATCAATAACATCATGAAACAAAATATTTATCCTACTTGAAACATCTGGAAACAACTGTTTATACTTGACAAAGAAACTTGAGAACTGTTCTTTTTCAATTGGACTCAAGTGTCCCAATTTTGTATCAAGATTTGCTAAGATTTTTGAATTACTAACCTTCATAACATTTTTGTCTTCAATAACATTTTCAGTGACACGAACATCATTTTGTTCACAATTATTGATGTCATACATATCATTGACACTTGCTGCAACAGATGACTCATTACGATCATGGTATGGTTTCAGCATATTAATATGAAACAATCGAGTAGATTTTCTATGATCCAGTGTTTCAGTCACATAATCAAGATCACTCACTTTCTTAGCCACCTGATATGGGCCATGAAACTTTGCCTACAAAGGATGACCTCCGAGGTTTTCATGAGCTAACTCACACGCCCTACTGAGCCTTACACTAAACTTGGAGAAATAATCCAGCAAATCCATACTCTCCGACTCCTCACTAAACCAGGTTTCCTTAATCAACTTCAGAGGACCCCTCATTGTATGATCAAATACTAACTCAAACGGACTGAAACCAAATGCTTCCTGTACTGACTCATGGTGACAAACAACAAGAAAGAAATACCCTCATCTCATTCATTCTCACAACAGTAGGTCTTAATCATAGACTTCAAACAGAAGAAAATTCATCTAGAGCTACCAGAGACTTTGGGTGATATGCACTAATAAACTTTCTCTATTTGGCTCCTAACTGGTGTACAACCTATTGAAAAGAAGACCAGTCATAAAATTCGAGTCTTGATCAGACTGCACCTCTTTTGGAAGACCAACTAAGGTAAATAATTTGATCAAAGCCTTGGAATTATTGCGTACACTAATATTTCTTAATGTAATGGCTTCGAAAAATCTGGTGAAAGCACACATAAAAGTCAATAAATACTCATTTCCAAACTTTATTTTTGGTAATGGACCAACACAATCAGTAACGACTCTGCTGAATGGCTCATCAAATGTAGTAATTGGCTGCAGCAGAGCAACGGGGACTGGAACACAGGGTCTACCAGCCAGCTGACATGTGTGGCAAGTGTTACAAAACTCAGACACATCACACCTAAGACCTGGCCAGAACAAATGCCTCATTATCTTGTCACATGTCCACCAAATGGAATATCGTGTGCTAGTCTCATTATCTCATGTCTATATGCCTTTGGTACAACAACTTGGTATACAATATCCCACTCTTCATTAGTGGGAAGTTGAGCTGGATCCATTTTTTCATAAGTACACCATCCTTAATGAAATATCCCACAGGGGTATTCTCTAATTCATCCTCAGGGAAGGCCTTATCCACAAGCGAGGCAATCTCGAGATCTCTCTCCTGTTCTAAAAGAAGCTGACTTTCCAAAGACAACTCATCAACCTTCAAACTATTTGACCTGGATTCAGGATTAACTTTTTTATAATAAGAGTCCCAACACTCACTCATCCGTTCTGTCATTATCTACGAGTCTGTCCACAATCAAGAATTTAAGCTCATATTTTCTCACTGACTGTTTACATTCTAGGTCAAACAGTTTAAACGCCTCCAACAACTCAACCTCTTTCATAAAATCAAGTACTTTTCTTGTAGGTTTCTCCAACTTTAACCAATTGGGTACCCTTTCCATATTTGTTGCCTGTTGTCAATAATTCCACACAATTTAAACAACTGTTCAGATCTATCCCGGACGAGCCCCCGATTAATTATTTTACAATACACTAGTGTACAAATAAGATGTTTATACAAAAACTCTTAATTCGTCTACTTAATTAGATTTGTGTCACTGGGTGTTGAACCTTTGCTGGGGTTTAATGGCGCCAGTCCTAATTTTAAATTTTCGTTTTCCCGTTAATCCAATCTGTCCTTGGTCCTTTTTGTCTTCTTCCGTAGACCGTGAGATCCTTTATTACCGTCCAATACCAACTAGCCAGCCGAACAGTTATCAATTGTCACAAATGTCCGTGGTATAGTAATATTATCTATGTACGAATGTAACTTATCAGATGTTTCGTTATATGTTGTACAGAAGAACTATAGCTCGGGGTGGCCCGGCATGGCCAGGTGGTTAGAGCGCTCGACTCGCAATCTGAGGGTCTCGTCACACCACACATGCTCGCCATTTCAGCAGTGGGGGCGTTATAACGTGACGGTCAATCCAACTATTCGTTGCTAAAAGAATAGCGGTGGGTGGTGATGACTAGTTGCCTTCCCTCTAGTCTTACACTGCTAAATTAGGGACGTGTAGCTTTGCGCGAAATTCATAACAAACCAACTATAGCTCGCCAAAAGAACAAGAAAAAACCTATCTACAATGCAACCCCGCTATTTACAGGCATCCATAGAAAAACCAGCACATTATAGAATTTACGATACGCCTTGCGCAATTGTTCATAACTGAATATTATTGGCAAACCCCAATTACAAACAAAACTCAATCATTATAAATACAAATCACTCAGCGGAAAAAGGAGGAAGCTACTAAAATTTACATACATGTAACACCTCCTAATAAAAAGAATTGGCACATAATGGCAAATTTTACACAATTCTCATTCAATATTAAAGTGCACAAAATGTAACATGATAATAAATATACAACATATATATCTTATGCACTCCAAACACGTAAAGAAGATGCATATATTGATATATTATTACTATCATTACAATTACATGTCTCTAGACAATGCATCAGCTATTACATTACAACACACCAAGCACCAATTTAATAGTCTTCTGTTTTTGTTCCTTACCTTACTCAAAAATGTCAAGGGATTACGGTCCGTATACACAATTACAGGCTCTGCAGAAGAGTGAACATAAGGATCAGAATGTTGCAAGGCTAAAATCGGGGGGAGGGGGGTAAGAAGCCGCTAAAATTTACATACATCTAACAAATAACACACAGCTTTAAAAACAGCTATAAAGAAAGTTTAATTATGATTAGTTAGAAGCTTAAAGCAAGAATTAGTCTCAAGTAGCTTTGCGCGAAAATTGAAACAAAATATTGTAAGTAAAAAAGATATAAGACGAACCAAAAGTAAAGTAGGTGGGGAAGTGGTCAACCATTTCACATGACCCTTCCAGGTCTTACACCAGGCCTAAATCCCGATTCGGATTAGACGATATTTCCACGTTATACACGTAAATACAGTCCACCACTGGAAGAGGTTTAACTTTGTTTTCGATTACTGATTAGGGATTTAATTCGAAGAATTGCTCTGATTTAGTGTTTGTTTTTTTCCAGATAATTGAGTAAAACTGATTTAGTGACAAGTGGCGAATTGAATGGTAAACTGAGCCTCATGTTTTTATTTCACCGAAATTTGTAATTCTAGTGATTAGAATAAAAGAAAGATAAGCTATAAGATCCTCCATTGGTTAATCAAGTAGTTGAGCCTATCAGCGTGCGTAACACACGATGTTTTGGCTTTCGTACTTAACTGAACCAAAATGGAAGCGTGTTGCAGATCCAAAATATGGTGTTCAGTGTTTTGCCATACCTGTTTGAAGGTGACAACGATGTATTAATAGGTATTACTACCGAGTTAGTTTTTTTAAGTTAGTGCTATAAATCTTAAGTGAATATATATATATATATATATAATGATTAACAGAACTGAAAGTAACAGAAATAAATTTTCTCCGACACCTCCCCAATTGACTTAAGATACAGAAAATTATATTTACTTTAAAAAGCAGAAATAGTCAAAGTTTTATTACTCCCCTGTATAGCTTGTTGTAAGTCGTCAACATCTAATCACGTTCTGCAATCATTAAAATTCTAATGATCATTTTGGTCATAGCTGAAATCAATAATGGCCACACTGATCAGCTGAACTACTGAGAGAGCTTTATGTCTTTTTTTTTACCGCCTGTTTTCCTCATTTACAGAACAAGTAGAACGAAAACAAGAAAATATTTATATTTCTTGGTCTATCTAGGTTTTTTTTGATTGACTGGTAATGATGTTGTTCGCAATTGTGCAATTAAAAAATTGCATGAAAAGCCATTTCACAATGTCAAAGTAAGCTTAAATGCTATATATTGAAACGTTTTGTACTATAAATTAAGTTCATTATTTTTGAAATTGTGTTTTGCAAGTTAAGATCACAAATATTGTTTTGTGAGTTTGATTGTAATATTTGATGCAGTTCATGTTAAGCATTTGTCCTACAATTTTCCAGCAATTTCTATTCATTAATCTTGCTATAATTTCGCGAATAAAATTAGGACACACAACACCTTAGTCAACACAAATGTCACAGCTTAGTTTCTGATTAACACGATCTTAGGTAGAAAAACGTTTAAATAACCAGTGTTTAGAAACTCAAATGGACCATGAATCCTCAACAACTTGGCCCGGCACGGCCAGGTGGTTAGGGCACTCGACTCGCAATCTGCGGGTCGCGGTTCGAATCCCCGTCGCACCAAACATGCTCGCCCTTTCAGCCGTGGGGGCGTTATAATGTGACGGTCAATCCCACTATTCGTTGGTAAAAGAGTAGCCCAAGAGTTGACAGTGGGTGGTGATGACTAGCTGCCTTCCCTCTAGTCTTACACTGCTAAATTAGGGACGCTAGCGCAGATAGCCCTCGTGTAGCTTTGCGCGAAATTCAAAACAAACAAACTCAACAACTTACGCGGAGAAGCGTAATACGAGATCTAAGTTACTTGAGATTCACGATTGTGTTGAATGGAATACATAAAGAGTTTAGTAGTGAAACTTCAGCATCCAAAAACTTGAATTATGAAATTACTAGACACCATTTTTGAATTATTATTTTTAAAATAAATTACGAAATGTCATTTCTTTACAAGTGTGTGACATATGAAAAAAGTCCATATGAAAGCTCTGTACAAAACATTTATTGTTGGAAATAAATTTAATGAAAATGGATACAGGCTTCAGAAGTTGCAATGTAAATAAAAACACTGGGAACATGTTCCAACAGTGGTGTAAAGAAGTAACCAGAAAAACAGAAAGCAGGAAAACTAAAAAATACTCCAATTTAAGTTTTAGAATTGTGTTTGAAAAATGGGAACTGAAAAACAACATTAAAAGTATGTCCAGAAACTATGGTGTTTGAGAAGAATGTCAGAAAAATTGAAGAGAGGTGCCTTAAAATAACTAGGTTGCTCAGTCAGAAAAATAGGTTAAAGACAAGAAAATAAATATGCAGAAAATTTTGGAAGACATTCTGGATCATCATTATACAAAATGGAGTTAAAGAAGCCATTCAAGAGATACGGAACAAGTTTGACAATGCACAGATTTCCTTTTAAAAGCATTGCGTAAAAACTGTGACAAACAAGAATTATGATAGGAGAGCAATATAAACCTTTCACAAATAGTTTGTTGTGTTTATTGGAAAAGCTATTAAGGCTATTTGCCGCCGCACTTAATTTTTAATTGCCACCAGAAGGAAAGCAACCGACTGGAGAACGCACCGCCAACGCTGAAGCTACGCTTTTACCAATGAATAGTAGAATTGACTGTCACATTAAACGCCCTCACAGCTGAAAGGGTAAGCATATCAAGCCCCGGGTTTCGAACTCGCAACCTGCAGATTGCGAGTCGAGCGCCCTAACCATCATACCAAGCTAAGCCCTCTTATAAAATAGATAGAACCAGTTGATAAGCAGCTTGTCAATCAGAAAATTTACCCTTATCAACAAGTGCTCAAAAATTCCCGCCAGTTAACTCACCAATATCACTAAAGTTTCGACATATCCAAAACACCTTTTACGATTGCAACCATGTGGAAGAGAAAGGAAGAAATACAAACCATTACAAACCCCACTCATAGCATTAGTTACCTGGAACCATTGATAAAGAAGATAAATATGAAGAATAAACAGGAAGAGAACTACAGACATGCAGTCGTGTTCCCTTATTCAGATATTTCTTTGAAAACACACAGTTATGTTAACAGCATAAGGTGAGAACAGTATTCAGACGAGCAATACAATCTAAAATACCTGAAGATCCAAAATCACCACATACAACATCGCCTGTGAATGTGGATTCCAATACATTGGCGGAAGAAAATGACCAACAAAAGTTAAAATTCAGACATGCAAGACTATAATACCGATCCATCTGCAATGATCCATTACGTCAGGAAAAACCATACGAAAAATTGGAACAATACTAAGATAATAGGATATAAACCACACACGAGAAAGGGGGAGATAAAAGAAATGTTCTCCATGCACAAAACTATTAGCCCACTCCATTAACCCAGCACAGAAGTCGGAAAAACCTGGACCCCACCTCCTGAAAATATTCACATAGTTGATTAAAATACTAATGGAAGAGATTAAAGTTGAATAGATAACACACCAGACCCTCCATCCTTCAGGATGGAATACCAACATAGAAACAGTCCTTCTCTGGACTTCCCTGATGACGGCAGCCGATTAACAGAAGAAACGAAGGATAAGCTAATTATTGGTTAGCATCTAGTTATAAACAAAGTGGTTATTAATTAATGTTACAGTTAGGTGGTCAAAAAGGTTAGTGACTACAATAAATGCATAATAATCTTACCTTCCACTGAAGTTAATTTCAATGTTTTTACATTTTTTTCTACTAATTCCCCAAAACTCCATTACAAATAAGAAAAATATATGTATCGAATCACAACGTACATAAAACTACTGCCTACACCGTATGAGACCTTATGGCTCTTCCAAATCAATCATTCTAAGATACTTTTCTAAAATTAGCAGACGTCAGTGTTTACTTCTAGTCTGACTTTCGCAGCTTAAAACTTGAAACTGACTTATTTAATCACTTTCACAAATCGCTGATTTTTCCTCCAATATGAGTTTAATTTTTCTTTAAAAGCGTGACCATGGCCTAACTATCTTATTATAATTATAAACTGGTCTTATTTTTGTGTTTTAAACTTGTTTTAGGGCGACATGTCTGAACAGAATGAACGTTTCTTTAAGATTTAGTTCTCTGATATACATGACACTGGGTAGTAAAACTAAGTTTGATTTATAGATACAAGTAACCCACTGACATTTTCAGTGTGGGTATTGTTATCGCAACATATTGTTTAATTAAGGTCTGCAGCTAAAATTTTATACTTTTAAGTTGCAAAATTTTCTAACTTGCGTGTAGTCTGCATTTAATATCTATAAAAAATTATAATTTTCTAGAATTATTATTCGTAGAGTACTAAATCCGGTCGAGGTCATATGATAAATACATCCTTGGCGTGTAATGAATTTGTTATTATATATGTATTTTAATATCGACGTTTGTTTAGATTAAATCTATATTTAGAAACATACATAGCTAATACTGTTAAATATGTATCGCGAAACTCCCGCCTATTTTCCAAAGTTGTAGAAGATTCTCGATAGTAAGAATCAACAATACATGTATGTACGTAAATGTAAACGCTTAAATGTAGCTTCGTATTTTCATGTAATCTGAATTATCTAAAAAAGCTTCCACACGCCCATAAATATAACCAACGCGACACGCCAAAAAAAAATAGTATCTATTATTAGTTTGTATAGCCAGTGTGCTATAAGCTTTGGAAGGTATAACTGTGATTGTTATAACGCTTATCAATCAGAAAACTTCAGATATTTGACCAGGAACCTTTACAAAGTTCGAACATTACAAATCATTTAACTTCAATGGATTTTCATCGGACATTAGTATTTTTATGAAAACATTATATAAATTCATCGTGGGAAAACTCGGCGTGTGTGGCTGGTGAATTACTAAGAACAAAGCTAGCTAGCTCCATGGTAAATGAATTATACCTCCGTCAACTCGTAATTAACTCGCTCATCATGAACCCTCGATAAGATATTCGAAGAAGTTCCAGACAAGGAAGAAGACTTTATATTGCTTGTAAGTTTGTGAAACTTTTGTATATAAAATCATTGTGTATAATAACTATTTGTAATAACTGTTATTGTAAATTGTATTGTTGTTTGTATATTAAAACATATTTGTGTTAAAAAACTGTGTGTATCAATCTTGCTGGCAAATATCATAAACTGACTATAATCGGCTTTTACTTAACTGCTAAATCTAAAATACTTTAAATCTAGTAATTAAATTGTATCATTTAACTAAATTTCATACCATTTGAAATTGTAATACCTAACACGTGTTATATCTTACATCTTGATTCGTGTAAGGAAACCGTTTCATGGGATTTTTGTGACGTGTCATATATCACTTTGTTTATGCGGAATTGCTCTATAGCTGTCACATAGACCGTCCTACTTTTGGTTTATCAGAAAACGTAGATCGTGTGTCATTGTTTATCTAAATTACAGTGTAAACCTACTAAGAATTTTGATGCCTGTGAACAGGATTTGAGCCCGTTTAAAATCGAGAGAGTAAAAGAGGAGCTTTTCCGATTAATTTTATGAATAATCCTACAGCAGCCATGTTCTTGTTACGGAGAAAGATCTATGGAATCCTAGGAAGAAAAGACAGATAGAAATCCAACCTAAGGATCAAGGAAAATCCTATATTTTAGGGCATGAAAATCTAGCCGCCTCTCGACGTCACCAGTGGAACTGACAAGGGAACACTGAGCGCCTGTCATTTGACCAGCATCGCGACCACATGGCGAACAGAGACGCAACGTACGAACACGTTAAACGTGCTACAAAGAATGGAACGCATTGCGCGCGTCCTATACAGGCAACGCAGTTACGAATAGTAAGCTAGCGTTACAACATACCAGACACTTTTACGGTAAACATAAGACATTGTTCTTCCCATTACCACCATAAGGTCCATAAGGTGACACTTGCGACTTTTCCGCTGGAATACCAAGAAAACCCTGGACCATCTTACTAAGTTTCAAAAATCGTACGAGTTAGGAACGATCAGAACTGTTTGTTT
>NW_013675577.1:0-4398 GCF_000517525.1 Limulus polyphemus
AGTGATAGTGTGTTTCTAGCTATGTAGCTTTGTAGCTAGATTTATCTATTGGGTTTTATTTCACCTAGAATTAAGACCTTTACTAGTGTTAACTCACAAACCTCACATCTTGACTCACCAGATCATTTTTTAAGAGTGTCAGGTTTCGTCATCACATCACAGCAAGGTCGACAGTAAAGAATGCTGTCCACGTGGATTTTATAAATCTATACTGAAATACACTGCACTACGGGAAGTGTTCAGAGTACTATCTAAGTTTGTAGACCATTAATTGTTATAATGTTCAGAGTACTATCTAAGTTTGTTGATCATTAATTGTTATAATGTTCAGAGTACTATCTAAATTTGTTGATCATTAATTGTTATAATATTCAGAGTACTATCTAAGTTTGTAGATCATTAATTGTTATAATGTTCAGAGTACTATCTAAGTTTGTAGATCATTAATTGTTATAATATTCAGAGTACTATCTAAGTTTGTAGATCATTAATTGTTATAATGTTCAGAGTACTATCTAAGTTTGTATACCATTTATTGATAATGTTGAAAATACTTTCTGAGTTTGTAGACAATTATATGTTACTTAGTGTTAATTTCCCAAAAGCTACAGTTTTCATTAGTACGTTCGAAAAAACGGATACAATTTACTGTATAAATACGATGCTGCTTTTCTGCACTTTCTTTACAAGTTGACTCCTATTGGGTCAGCGATAAGTTTACGGACGTGCAACGCTAAAATTCGGGGTTCGATTCCCTGCGGCGGACAGAGAGGGGACAGCTCATTATATATATTTGCACTAAGTACACAACGACTTTACTAGTTTCTGTGTTGCTTAAGGCCTTTTTTTACAGTGAGTCGTGATTTTGAGCTCCTTTTTAGCAAGATTTAGATAATATATTAGAGCAAATATTCTCTTTTGTATTGAGACGTATGCGGGTCTGTGATAAATCTATTTAGTGATCTAGGGACAGTTCATATGAAAGAGAGGCCCCTGGTGGTTCAAATGTATGTCTGGAGACTTATAGCGTTAAAAAATCAGGTTTCGATACCCGCGGTGGGCAAAGCACAGATAGCGCAGTGTACATTTGTGCCTAACCAATGAACAAACAAACAAAATGGATACCTCAACCCAGGGAAGCTGAAGTACAAGTGGTTTAACGATTGGATCCTTCTATGTACCACCGTGGAACGAATATTTTGAATTTTTGCTCTACAATTTCACTGACCCTGTGTAAAGATTTGTTGTACGCCTTCTTACTGCTTTGACAGTGGATATTAACGTTGTTAAATATATTAACACTTTCAACCATGTCCATAGTAGGTATTTATTTCACCCACTTAATACTATAAATTTTGCATTGTATTCCGTTCCATTCAACATTATTATAATTTAATTTGCCGACGCCGTGAGAGGGCGCGCCATAAATTTTGGAACACCAAGACAAAATTGTAGGACAGTAATTTTTCGCGACTGATTTTTGACACGTGAGTCGCCATGTCACGTTCTAAGTGTTAGGTTAAAACACTTGGTTTTCAAATTTATTGTACGTTTCACTGATCCACTAAAGCTGTTAAGCGATATTAGATCACATTACAACTGGGAATAGTTTTAATAATATTTCTTTACCAGGCCTATGACGAGTATCTAGTGGTAGTACTTGCGTATGGTGTTTCTCACACCTCCAAATTAGTAGGCATGATCCAGTCAATGAATGCCTCGCCCTCTTTATGGATTGTATCATATCCCCCCGGTACAGCAGTGATCGGACAGTTCAACACGAGATGGTCTTGTGGGGATTCCTGACATGCTGGACATGTAGGGGATTCACGGTAACCCCATTGATACAGGTTGGCGTGACCTGAGCCTGTTTGCCTGTGTCCATTGCTTTCTGGTTAGGTGGTAGAAACCGGGCAGTGGCGGCTCATTGGGGTCTCCAACCCCTGGGAGGGCACTCCCTCCATTCCTCTCTCCAAGCTTCCTTAATGTTGAAGTTTTCTCTCGTTGATTTATAGAAAGGTTTTCTTGATGTTTAGTCTTGAAGTGGTGGGTGCTCTGTCTGTCAAGAATGAGAGTATCTGGTATAAAGGATATAATAGCGTGTTGGACGTCGCTGTTAACTAGGCCTATCACTAGATAATAGTATACATAAAACCTTTTGATAAAAGTTTAGAAAAAATCACCTTTACACTCCAGATAAATATGAAATAATATATTTTTATTTAAACCAACGTTTCACCTTTGCGGCTTCATCAGGTTAATATACATAACTGTTTGATCAGTTTGAAATTTTGAAACCCAAATCCTGTGTTTACAATTATTTTAGATAATCCATAAAAAAAAACTTTCATGAAAACCTTAGTTATTATTCTATACAAATAAACAACGTGGCTGTCAAATACGTCTATGTTCTGATTTTAGAAAGTAGTGAAACGAGTCAACTGATTTTATCAGAACATTGTTTTTGTTCTAACACTTGTTATCTTAATATATATTTCATTAATGAGTTCCATTTCCAATGTTACTGAAACTTAGCATAATAGCATATAGTAAGTACTTATTAATTTTTATTTTTATTATCAGCCAAAATGATTTAAAGGAAGTGAAAAATATACTATTGTCCTATTTATCAAATGTTCTACTGTATCTCTTTGTTTAAAATGTTAAATGGGCAGACAGAAGTGAAGATATATCGTTAAACAGACATATGTACATACTCTTTTTTTTTTTTTAGTAAACTTAATAGAAATTTAACAACAGATTTTTTTTTTACTCCTTCAGTTATGATTACATAAATTATAATTGTTGTTTCCTAGCTGTCGAGTCAAGGATTTTGAGAGTCTTATGCCAAAGCAGCCAGAGAGATTAGAAAACCAGCCAGGTGAGGTTACACTAGAATTTGAAGCTTTCATGTTGGAGAATATGCCAGCTTCTGGGCAACTTTGGATTCACGCCCAGATCAAAGCATGTATAGATCCGGCTGACTGTATAGCGGTAAGTCTTTTGACAGGATGAACCAAAGATTTGAAAAACAAAAGGGGGGGGGGGGTAAATGTTGTAGTTACTTAGGCACGCGTGGTAGTGACATAATACAGTTAACTTCGTGTCTAATCACACCAAGTTAAAGGTGTTTCATGACTTGTTTTAAATGAATTGATGAGCAGCTGCTGGGTTTAATAAAGAGATTCTTGTTCTGTTTAAAACCGTACTACGTCACGAAAAATATGTTTGTTTGTTTTGTGGAATTTCCCTCAAAGCTACTAGAGGGCTTGAACTGATAAGCCTTAGGAAAGACAGCTAATAAACACGGAAGGTCGGATTTATTTAACATTTTGTACAATGTAATAGTTGAGTGACCAATAGAATGGTTTAATACATAGTTTCCAAAGCTCGCCTCTAGTTGACCTTTCATACAATGTAAGGGCTTAGTGACCAATAACTCTATTTGATACTTTCCAAATGCAGCTTTGGGGCTTACACTGAATGTCTAACATCAAGTAAAAATTTTGTACAAACACTTATTACGTCAAAATTGTATGTTAGTACTTGGAAAATATGAAACCAATTTGTGTTGTAATGAAGTTTGGAATAAGGCTCAAGTAGCTTTGATAAGAAATGAAAACAGTTGTGAACGTTTGAAAAACGAGTGTTTGTTTATTTTAGGACTTCTGCTTAGATCTCTTTCAACCATCAGGTCACGGTAAGAAGAAGCGTAGTATTCCCAACGAAACTCAGTATTTTTTAGAATTTCCGCGAATGCCATTGCATCGAAATGTTCCGTTAAAGTCAACAGATGGCACCACATCCGATTCTGCAAACATTGGAGAAAACATTGGCATTACTATTGTAGTTCCTGGAGGTAGGATGCTGTACTTTAATGCTGTTAACAGAATCAATTCGCTTAAATAAAATATGTTATTATTTTTGATTATATTTTGAAATTGTATTAGCTTAACGTTCAATTTATTATTTATTTTTTGTTTGAGTTGAGCATGGCCTAGTGGTTAGTGTACAGGACTGAAGATTAAAAAGTCCAAGATTAAAGCCGCGAGAACGTCACAAATGTAATAGTCTATGTGATTAAAGACAGTCGCATAGACGGCGGGTGCTGCTAACTGGTTCATCTTGGTTAGCATTTTTAAATCAAGAATGGCTATGTCTGAACCTTAGAGATTTCTCTGTTACAAAAAGTGTTGTTCAGGTTGAAAATACCAAACAGTTTTGACGCAGTACAGATTCCTGTTCATCTAACTTAACACTGCTAAATAAACCTTCCTTCATTCCATTTCGGCAGTCCCCAGGTGGGACAGCGATAAGTTTACGGACTTACAACGTTACAACCTAGGGGTTTGTTTGTTTTGAATTTCGCGCAAAGCTACACGAGAGCTATCTGCGCTA
>NW_013675577.1:4631-6444 GCF_000517525.1 Limulus polyphemus
TGTAAGACTAGAGGAAAGGTAGCTAGTCATCATCATCACCCACCGCCAACTCTTGGGCTACTCTTTTACCAACGAATAGTGGGATTGACCGTCACATTATAACGCCCCCACTGCTGAAAGGGCGAGCATGTTTGGTGGGACAAGGAATCCGAACCCGCGATCCTCAGATTGCGAGTCGAGCGCCCTAACCACCTGGGGATTGATTCCCCACGGTGGACACAACAAATAGCCCAAAGTGAGTTTGCTCTAAAAAGCAAACCATTTCAGCAATTTCAACACAACTTATCTTTCAATATTTCAGCGATGAAAACTTCAAAGAACGCTTTGAAAGTAATTGCTGTAAATCTAAATGTTGTATTTCTGAAATTTATATTTGAATTTCTTATGTTTAAACTTTATTTGTAAAATCATTCACCAGAATTGTACAAAGTAAATTCACCCAACATTTCTTCAGAAATATCTCCTGTTTTAACAGAAAGTTGATTAAGATCGTGACTGAACTTTGTTTCGATAGTTCTCATCACATGCGCAAAAAAAAAAAGAGTTGGTTTCATAAATACTAACCTCTTTTTCGAGATATTTATTTGTTTCCGGATATTCGCGCAAAGCTAATCAGAGGCTATCTGCGCCACCCAGCCGTACCTAGTTTGAAACTGATTACTTGTTTGTTTGTTGTTAAGTGCAAAAATACAGAATGGTATCGTCCCCCGGTGGGACAGCCCACGGAATTACAACGCTAAAATCCGAGGTTCGATTCATTCGATTTCCTCCCCCCCTCGGTGAACATAGCAGATAGCCTAGTGTGGTTTTGATAAAAAAAAAAAGAACAAACCGTTAGTATCAAAACCCCACTTTCTGCGTTATAAGCTCCCAGACTTAATTCTGAGCTAGTCAAAAACACCCACCGCCAATTCTTAGACTACTCTTGTCTGACCGAATAATTGGAATTCACCATTACCCTTAAAATGCACACAAGGCCTTAAAGTGTGAATCGCGATTTGTTTTTACAGTACATTAACTACTGGGTCACACTCGTCACTTTCACGATATTATCGTCTTTATTTAATTTCACATTTGAGAATTATTTTTAGCCACACAACATCATAAAATAACTATTATGATGAAAAGTTTCAAAACCCATCGTGTAAACTTAAAAAGTACAAGTTAAGGTATTCCTTCATTATATTTATATATTGATTGTAGCACACTGTAACCTTTCCCCAGAATACTGTATTTAGTTAATCCTTGATAAGTTACTATAATAATCTCAGCCATTATAACTAGAATATCCAACGGTTAGATGTCTAGAATACCTTAATTTACACGGTGACTTGTCTAGAATACCTTAATTTACACGGTCACCTGTCTAGAATACCTTAATTTACACGGTGACTTGCCTAGAATACCTTAATTTACACGGTGACTTGTCTAGAATACCTTAATTTACACGGTGACTTGCCCAGAATACCTTAATTTACACAATCACCTGTTTATAATATCCTAATTTAGACGGTCACCTGTATAGAATACCTTAATTTACACGGCGACTTGTCTAGAATACTGTATTTAGTTAATCCTTGATAAGTTACTATAATAATCTCAGCCATTATAACTAGAATATCCAACGGTTAGATGTCTAGAATACCTTAATTTACACGGTGACTTGTATAGAATACCTTAATTTACACGGTGACTTGTCTACAATACCTTAATTTACACGGTGACTTGTCTAGAATACCTTAATTTACACGGTGACTTGTCTAGAATACCTTAATTTACACGGTGACTTGTCTAGAATACCTTAATTTACACG
>NW_013675577.1:6561-13780 GCF_000517525.1 Limulus polyphemus
CTTCTGGTCTTTTGAATGTAAAACCAGTTTCTTTGAATGTTCTGTACCATCTTCTGTTGAACTTTTGAGCATTATGGCTTTAATTTCAATTTTCTTAATATTTAAAAAAACTAAATTCTTTATTTTTTGAAAAATGTTTTTTTTAATTACTCTACTGGTTTATTTCATGAGAAAATAAAACTTAAAATATAGCAAAATAACACCTTCAACAGCATCATAATCCCTGTTCACATACAATTTTTGTTTTATTCGTGTGTTATTGAAACATTTTTTTCCCGGAAACGATTATTATTATTATTGTAAAATAGCCCCTTTTTGGTAGAAACAGCCCGCAAGATGGCACCACTTTAAGTTTGACTGTTATTAAGTGATTCTCAGGTTATTATATAAAAAAAATGTCCGACCATTATTTCGATCTTTAAGAAAGTTTGTATTTATTTAATTATTACATTGGAGTATTTATTTTATAGAGTTGTATTTCATATTTTCTTCTTTTAAAGACGAAAAAAAACTTGTGGATGGTAATAGCGTTTCTGGGTTCAACTGTACCTCCTTCCTGGCCCTTTCAGGAGCGTTAGGCTGCATGTTCTTTTTTGCTGCCATTTTGGCAGGTTCCATGGCTAGAAAAGTTCACCGTCTACTCCAAGAACGGAGAGTTTCTTCGTTGGAAAGCGTTTTCAGTGGAAAGCAACGCCATCTAACGGCTTCACGTCAACTATTGAGGGACAGAAGTCCGTGAATTTTTCACTGCCTCAAAGGAACGACTCTTTTGGTTATATGAACACTTCACCTACGAAATCATTTTGATTATATTATTTGAGAATTTTTCTTTTGTGAGCTGGTCTTGTGAAAGAATAAGGTAATTAGAAACAGGAAATTCCTGATGTTGGTTTTGATATGATACTTAAGCCTGACCATTGTGTTTCTAAATCGACAAGAGTGGACTAGAAATAATATAATTCATCGTTTAAATTGTTGGTAAAATTGAGATATTGCTTGGGAATTTCAGTTTTAAAGTTGTTAATAGACTGCGTCTAAATATCATGTGAACCTTTTAACACGTTTTTGTAATAATACACTTTTCTAGGGTGTTTTAGACAGTTAGTTGTACTTTAATTATTTGTCCAAGTGGCGAGTTTAATTAAGTAGTAAAGTTGACTTCAGTAAACAAAAACATTACATAGTTATGCGTTTTTTGAAAAATATTTCACTAGTTAGAAGTATCTTAAAATTCGTCTTAAACTTGTAGCTAAGAATGACCGCCAGGAATAGAATATTAATTAGGATTAATAATTGGAATTTCACGTTCGGCATTTTATAACTGTGAATACGAGTTTATAAAGCACTAAGTACCACTGGCATAAGTTTGTAAAATACTGTATACTGGGTTGTTTAATTAAAATAGTATCTACTATGAACACATCCAAAGAGAAAACTTTGTTTAAGAATATGCACTTCCGAAACACTGAGATTTGATAAATATCCTGCTAAAATAAAAATAGGTATCAGTGAAATTACCAGTTACTCAGTTAGTAATTTGTAAGTTATTTCACATTTATAAAATCTGATTTTGTTGTAAGTTTTCCCTTTTTATTTCAAAATTTGGAAGTCAGATTCCTACCTTACTATGTATTAAAGATAAAGTATATAAATAAGTACACAAATTATCAATAAAGCTCGCCTTAGATTATTCAATTACTGAAGAAAAGTTATTACAATCTCTGATAATTATTAGATATAACATTTTAATTTTTAGAAGATAACTTTTATTCGTTCTTCCAATAATTAATTTAGTTAAAAATGACAATAATACTAAGTTGGAGTAGTAAAATGAAAGTTTCTTTCATTAACAATATAATATTTTTTTTAGAATTAGTTGGTATTTTTGACTCGTTAGCACAGTCTGGTACCAAGTATTAGGTTTCTAACTTTCACTTTTAGTTTCGAGTTGAACAATTTTTAAAAGTTTTACAAAATTATTCAAAATATCATCTAAGGTCTCAAAATATTTATTCTATTTGCATATTTGACTTATTTCCAACAATTTACTTGAAATGAATGTACTGATTAAACTTTCTTCATTCTGAGATACTGATGTAACGGTTTCTATTGTTGAGCGGGCACTTTTGGATTATTTGGTAAAAATAAAGTCCATTTCACGAAGTTATGATGAAAGCGTTTTATTTACTCAACTATAAGTTATACAACTTATACAAGTTACAATAGCCAATGTTTACTGATAGGTCTAAGTTCACAGTAGACGTTGATACAACAATTATGATGAAAGCGTTTTATTTACTCAACTACAACTTATACAAGTTATAATAGCTAATGTTTGCTGATAGGTCTAGGTTCACAGTAGAAGTTGATACATTTGTTTCTAACTTCCTTTGTACATATGACATTTTCTTCATTGAAACTCAAGCTCAATGTTCACAGACAAACTGATTAACAAACCCACTTACTCAGTAAAAACGACCAACCTTTACTTTAACGTGGATTGTATTAGCCATACCATGTCACAAGTATGAACTCCAGTCTTATCAGCATTTACACCATATCTGATTTAAGTCTTTCACGGGTAAAGTCATATATGGTATTAATGTATTCCTTAGTCACACTGCATAATGTGTGTAAGACTCTTCTGAATGATGTTCCTTAGAGTATGAATACGGAAGGTCCAATGGCAGTTTCAGTCACCTTCCAAAGAGCATTATGCTATTATGTTTGACTATAGCTTCAGGTATCACTGTTTGATAACTCATAAGTAGAAGTGTAATATTTTGACCCCACATTTTCTGATGTTCATCTACATGAATGGCTAATATCTCCCCACCATTCTATCAAAAATGGAATGAAGGGCTGTTGTCCTGGTCGTTTTTTATTCCAAGGATTGAACAAAGCTCCACAAACAAAACTGATCCCAAGTTCCATCCATGATTTGAGAAAAGTTCTATAGCCACTACAGATCTTGAAACAACTTCATTGACGAGCTTACTTGCTATAGTTTATGTTTCTGGCCGCTTGGTGAAATAATCCATGTGACACTCCAACACAGTACTGCTGTATTAATCCATGTTTTTTCCTTCTTGACCTTTTTCGCTCATAGGACCATTCATATGATTTACACCAATCATTTATGGAGTTCCACCATCCAACCCAGTATAAACGTTCTTTTATCCCCTCAATGGTCTTCATAACACCTAGGCATCCAATTATTGAAAGGTTTTGAAGATAAGGTGCTTCTAATTATAGTGATTGTGAAAGTTACCAACTACAACAATAATTTCTTTCCTCTCGTATGTTCCAATTTTAGAAATAACAAACCTTTTTGTAGGGATTATTTATGCTATAAGGTTCCTTCTACATCATTCTTGATTCACTGGATAATTGGCTTAACACCTGAGCATCTTTCAAGTCAGTGTTGAATTCAGTTAGTTCTTCTCCAGCTGTGAATGTCTTATTTTGATTCTGCTGTTTTGTAATTTAGGTTGGTTTTATTTATTCTCTTGTGCTTCCCTATTTTTCAGTGATTACATTTTTCATAGATAGTGTTACGTCTCCGTTTGTTAATTGATTTTCCGTAACTTCGTTCCGACGAAACTTAAGCGACACAAGTTCTTTCTTAATAAAAACTGGTTTATTCTTTCCGAATATAACTTTACCGATACACTCAACTTCAACAATCGCGCTAAACAAACGCTATAACAACGAAAGTGCTCAATAATACTTCTGACTGCAGATCAATTACTCACTGTCTATACACACATTACATTCCCCGCGTCACGTTGTCCCCTCTTATATATACCCGACTACCCTATATCTAGTAAATACTAGAGCATTCGCCAAAATACAGGATAGTTCTAGAAACGTGGCGTCACAGTAGTCATGTGACACGCTGACGCAACAATAGCATTTTTTTTGTGTGACAAAGCATCAGGATTTCGATACTTCCATCCAGGATGTTGCATGGTGTTCAACTTGTACTCCTGACATTTTTAGAGCTACCTTGCTATCTGGCCTTCTGGAAATTTGTCAGCCACTTCAATGTTGCATGATCTGTTCGAAATATAAACTTTTTTTCAGTATAGGTAGTGATGGAAATTACTTTAGGTTCAAACAACACTTAGTAGTTCTTTTTGAGTTGTACAATACCTCCTTTCGAAATAATTCATTGCCTTGATAAAGTAGACGATCACGTGATCTTTTCGGTGCAGCACTTGTGATAACACTGCACCCACTATAAAATTAGTTCATCTTTATTTATTATAAACGAGTCTTTAAGAGTTTGGTCTGCTAAAACAGGGGTAGTCATTAGTTCTAATACAGGGGTAGTGGTTAGTTCTAATAAAGGGGTAGTGGTTAGTTGTAATATAGGGGTAATGATTAGTTCTAATAAAGAGGTAGTGTTAGTTCGATACAGGGTAGTGAGTAGTTATAATACAGGAGTAGTGTTTAGTTCTATACAGAGGTGGTGATTAGTTCTAATACAGGGGTAGTGGTAAGTTCTAATAAAGAAGTAGTGATTAGTTCTAATACATGAGTAGTGGTAAGTTCTAATAAAGAGGTAGTTATTAGTTATAATACAGGGGTAATGATTAATTCTAATAAAGAGGTAGTTATTAGTTCTATACAGGGGTAGTTATTAGTTTTAATACAGGGGTAGTGATTAGTTCTAATACAGGGGTAGTGATTAGTTCTATACAGGGGTAGTGGTTAGTTCTAATACAGAGGTAATGATTCATTCTAATAAAGAGGTAGTATTAGTTCTTTACAAGGGTTGTGGTTAGTTCTATACAAGGGTAGTGGTTAGTTATAATACAGGGGTAGTTATTAGTTCTAATACAGGGATAATGATTAATTCTAATAAAGAGGTAGTGGTTAGTTTTATACAGGGGTAGTGATTAGTTCTAATACATGGGTTGTGATTAGTTCTAATACAGGGGTAGTGGTTAGTTCTAATAAAGGGGTAGTGGTTAGTTTTATACAGGGGTAGTGATTAGTTCTAATACAGGGGTTGTGATTAGTTCTAATACAGGGGTTGTGATTAGTTCTAATAAAGGGGTAGTGGTTAGTTTTATACAGGGGTAGTGATTAGTTCTACTACATGGGTTGTGATTAGTTCTAATACAGGGGTAGTGATTAGTTCTAATACAAGGGTAGTGGTTAGTTTTATACAGGGGTAGTGGTTAGTTTTATACAGGGGTAGTGGTTAGTTCTAATACAGGGGTTGTGATTAGTTCTAATAAAGGGGTAGTGGTTAGTTTTATACAGGGGTAGTGATTAGTTCTGATACAGGGGTAGTGGTTAGTTCTAATAAAGGGGTAGTGGTTAGTCTTATACAGGGGTAGTGGTTAGTTCTAATACAGGGGTTGTGATTAGTTCTAATTCAGGGGTACTGGTTAGTTTTATACAGGGGTAGTGATTAATTCTAATACAGGGGGTAGTGGTTATCTTCAGTTTGTTGAATATTTGTTCGTAATCAGCAGTCCATCAAAAGTTGTTTGTTTTTTCTAGAAGTTTGTACATAGGACGAGCTGTGTCAGAAAATTATTTTACAAAACAATGACATTAGGAGTACAGTTTGTATAGTTTTACATCTTCTAACGTTCCATCCAGAATTGACTTGGGTGTCAATTATCCACACAATTATCGTCTGCTAAGTTTAGGAAATGGCCGTTTTTCGTGTCTGGTTAGCTCTTTATTGTCTTGGCTTTGAAACACATTCTCAGGGTGTCATCTCCTTAGTTTGTTATCATTTATTGAGTCATCATTAAGTTGCAGTTGAAAGACCTTTTGTCCTGTGATTTAATTATTCCATCCTGAGTAATCAGTTGTTTAAATCTTTGAATTCTTTCAGACTTCCATCAGAGGGAGTTGATGCTTCCATATTATTTGATCTGGTGATTCCATACTTAATAGTTTTAGCTGCTAATCTGTAATTTTAATTTATTCGAGTTTTATTATCAACTGGGTATGCCAACGAATCCATTATTTAACGTGGATTATCTGGATTATATATTCGGGCAAGTCTTTCTACATTCTCAGCAAGGTGGGCTATGATCTCACTCTCCCTCTTTACTCTGCTCCGAAACTTTACTTTAGAAGCTTTCTTCTATTTGATAATATGGCTTCAAATGCCTGATAGTTGTTATTGCTCTGTGTTAGAAGGTTACTTAATGATTTAGCTGTGCAGCAAGATTAACTTGTCCACTACTCCATTCATTCCCGTTGGAATTTATTTAAATATGTACCTGGTACGCCTCTTATGCTACGTTTCCATCGTAATATATTGGTTTCTCAATTGTTCTATAACTTAATGAGATGAAGTGGTGTAGTTGGAGTAGTCCAGAAAAGTCCTATAGTCGTAGGTGGCACAGCAATAGTGGTAACAAGTGTAAATCAAACGAATTTTTTTATTTCATAATTAATGGTGGTTAACTTTGGAATTCTTGAGCAACTGCAGAGAGAGATTTGGTTGGTTTAATTCATACATTTGCCAGTTCATTTCCTAGATATCCTTCTGTACTTCATTGATGCTGTTATTATCATATTTCTGTACATTTCTTTTAGTTTTTTCAACAACATGTGCTTTTCTCTCTCGCTTTTTCAATCTTTTCTTTGATTAAATTGTTTTTAACGTTTTACATACTGCATTTTCTGGTATCTCTATATTCTTCATCGAAACACAAACTCAATATTCGCGAAAATGAATTAACAGACAAACTAAAAAACACTCCAACTCAGTAATCCGCGTTTTTTATCTCTCAATCTATTAGGTCGTCAAGAAATTAATGTCGCTTTTTTAGATGAAAAAACCCGAACAACTTATAAATCAAAACAAAACATTTATTAAATGAAATAGTCTTCATTCTTATCGATGATGCTTTTCCATCTTGCAATCAGGTTGTTAATGCCCTGGTTAAAGAAATCACTTGGCTTTGAAGCAAAAAACATGTCAATATCCTCTTTAACACCTTCCACATGTGCATACGTTTTCCCATTAAGATGGTGTTGCAGCGAACGAAAAAGATGGTAATCTGATGGTGCCATATCTGGAGAATATGTTGGGTAGGGGAGAACTTCCCAACCCAACTCCATAATCTTGTGTTGCTTCAAACGTGCCACATGTGGATGTGTATTATCGTGGAGAAGAGCACCTCCCGAACTGACGAGTGAAGGGCGTTTCTGATGAAGGGCTTGATTTAAACGTTACAGT
>NW_013675577.1:14780-20366 GCF_000517525.1 Limulus polyphemus
TGATGGAGAAAAATGGATATCATTTTCGGATTCAGCATACAGGGATTACCGTAGAACATGTAAAAATATCAAGACAATAAAACCATCGCAGACCTGTGTAATTTGTCATATATTTGTATAGGATCAAACGTTCTCAAGTCGTTTGTTTTTATCAGATATAACACGTGTTTAAATGTGTTTTGGCAAGTTTAATTCTCGGAAACCGTTTATCATTTTAAATCTGTACTTGACACGACTTCTAACACTTCTCTTTAATACTTAACTTCATTAGGCGTCAGCTACTTAGCGTCTTATCTAGCTTTTAAAAAAGAAAAAAAAACGTTGTCATAAATCAGTTTGTTTAAAACTGTAAGAAAGTTCTGGTTTAGCTTTATAATTACGCGTCACCAAAAAAAAAAAAGTTTTTAATTTTTGTTTTTTAATAGAATGGTGTTGGCGAAAAGTTTATGTTTTTTTAACACATCCTTAGTGGTTCAGAAATTAGATTTTTAAATAAACAGGACTGGTAACGAGCGTATTCCAATATCACACGTGTTTTGAAACGTACCGTTTACCAGTATTATTCACAATGTCAACAAACCGAATTTATAGCTCCTCGGAAAGGCATTTATTTGGTTAAGTGTTTGAAAAATAATACTCCCTTTCTTACGTACTTTAAAATTTGAGTTGGTGGTACAGAGATTGTCATGTTTTGATGGAAACTTTCAAAAGATAAAATCCACTAGGCCTACTTCTAAAAACTTTGCATCGGTTTAGGGTTCGTTCTCTTGCTACACAAAACGTAATGAAACACTTAGAATGTTGTTTTGGCGTTAATAAAAAGTATTCCCAAAGCAGGGCTGCGTTCTCTTTTGACCTTGATTTACACTGTAAGAATGGTTTTCAACAAATTCGTGACATTCAGAACACTATGCGCACCTAGTGGGAACAATAATAAATATTCTTCATATGTTTCTTATGGCTTTCATTGGTTGAAGTCTGACCAATTATATCTAAGTCTGTCAATCACTGAAGGAGCCAAGACAGTGACAGTGGTTACATTGAGAAAAACAAAGTCTGACGACTTTAAATTCGATAGTAACTCCATAATGACTGAATCCACGACGTCCGCATTTCATACAAACATAACATCTTCTAACCTTACACTAGCAACTGAGACTACAGTAAACATAACTTTTGGAATATAAATATTGTGATGACCAGAACAGCCTCTAATTTCTGTACGATCGACTCCCAATTTTAGGACTAAAAATGTTAGTTATAATTAGAAGGATTTTTATTTATCTTTGGATAAAGTTTAATGGTCATCGAACGTGGCTGCGGTTCGAAAGGCCTTAGGTTCGAGACGTGATGCTGTTGATCACGCTACGTACATTCAGCTGTCGGCGCGTTAAAAAAATGGCAATCAATTCCAATATTCGGTTCAAAGAGGCAGAACAAAATAAGGCCCCCTGTTAGTTGGATGTTGTTGTTTGACTGCTTTCCCTCTGGTCACTAGTTCAAAATTAGAGACGACTATACTTTAACCTAGGGGTCTCTCACGTGTGAATAAGGTGCTGTTCAAATTGAAAATTTTAAATCCAATAATGTTTAGAATTGTTAAACGAGACTTGACTCAATCTGGTAAACTTCAGCAGCATGAACTTTATAAATTGATTAAATTACTGGAACGAAGATTCTCATACGACACTATTAGCTTATACCAGTGCACATTAACAATTTGTTGAACTATTCGGTTACAAGATAAACCATATTCACGAGCAATTTTCAAAAAATATTAGCACACTCAAAGATCGTACCACTTTTATTTATATTGGTGCTATAATAAAATATCCCATTGTGAATTTTTCTACAGTTATTACGTAATTTCCTGCTATTGGACCAAACACTTGTGACATCACGTGACTATCTGCCTTGATCTTGTTCTGAGACGTTCTAAACCTTGATGTTGTTTTGGTCACCAAACATTTTCTAATATCTTCACATTTTTGTTTTATATATGTTGATATATCATATTCTATTTTCCAGTTTACTTCGAATGCTAATCAGGGCCATGTTCTAATCAGATTTAGTCGACTTGACCACCCTATGCCTTTTACTCGCGCAATTTGTCGATCCAAGTGTAACTTTCACAGTTGGCCTTATGGTCACTGATGCGGAACAGTCCGGAACGGCTTTAACCTTCCTGGTGTGATTGGATCCCGCCGTGATTCATTACAAATTGGACCACAAAAGGGAGTTCCGTTCTTTTCAAAATCCAAATTTAAGTACTGTTGTTTAGTAAATTAATTCAATCGCAATGCGAATGTGTCTGCTTTTTTTAAGTACATTTCCTCTGTACATATATCAAAATTGTTACAAGACAAGCAGTTTTATAAAGTCCGGACTTTAGATTAAAATATGGTTTTAAAATGCTTTCTGAAAAGTGTGCGAACAGTAAATTAATGCTCTGACATCAAAACCCGGTGAATATATGTATGAAATATTTAAAAAAAAAACTACCTCCATCCTATAACATACCATTCTTCCTTATTCCCAAAAGTTACCACCTTTTATACCTTTGTTTACGGAATACTGGTAATATGTGCTTATTTCCTGAAGACTTGATGTCAGAACTGAGACATATTGTAGTCAATAGAGGTTTTAACACCGAAATCATACTGTACTTATTTCCCATTGCACAACATTAAGACATAAAGATATCTCGTCTCTATTAATCTCCAACCAGATGGGAAATATCTTTGAAATGCATATCAATCACTCTCCAACCAGATGGGTAATATATTTGAAATGCATACCAATTAATCTCCAACCAAATGGATAATATCTTTGAAATACATACCAATTAATCTCCAACCAGATGGGTAATATATTTGAAATGCATACCAATTAATCTCCAACCAGATGGGTAATATATTTGAAATGCATACCAATTAATCTCCAACCAGATGGGTAATATCTTTGAAATATATACCGATTGCCAAGTAACTTGTTTTTCTCGTTGTAAATTATACAGTATTGTCAGTGAATTGAAAGATAAAGTTAGTTGAGATGATAAATTTGGTATTTATAAAATTCATGCGCATGCGCACTATGCAACGACAAACGAGAAGAATTTAAAGTTTATATTCGAGGAACACGAAGTAGGCTCTACTTTTCGCTGTACTCGTGATAAGTACACTTCACTCTTTAGATTGGTCATATCTTCAATCATTAGAAATTATAGAAAATCACAATAAAACATTCCTGTCCAGCTGGTCTTGAAATGTTTAGAGGTTTGTTTGTTTTTTTTCAATTTTCATTTTACTGTGATAAGTTGCGGTAACCCTTTTAAAGTCTAAAATAATTTACAAAAACGCTGTTCAACAAAAGCTTCTTCAAAATCTTGTGCTAAAAAAGTTTGTCCTTCTTCTTTGCGAGATCTAACCGTGGATTATTTTTTTTTTAGACTTTTTTAAACCGAACACAAAGTTTTTATATGTATACGTGTTTCTATCTGTGCAAGAGACAACGACGCTGTAGTGGATGACGAATATCAAATATGTAGTAGAGGAAGTTACTACTTTGGAAAACAAGAGGGAATCCTCAATAGCCGCGGATGTAATTAGATCTCAAATCGGTCAAGAAATGGAGCTATGAGCTGATAGTTTGTACTTGATAAAAAAAAAAAAAACTCAGAGCCATTCTATGAGACGCTGTGCCGCGGCTAAAAACTGTTTTTATATCTGCTCTTTTACAAGACGGGTGTTGATTATATAACCGTAAGATTTCGAACAAAAAAAAAATCGAGGAGAAGAATAATGAAACAGAAAATTTCTATTTGAAGAAAATACTACTTTAAAAAATAAATCTCTCCATGGAAAAATCTGTGGTAAAACACACGTGGTTATTTCAAATGTAAAGATCGTCGTCTACCCTGTCATTAAAAAATAACATAATAGGCACGTGAGCAAGAGGTTCTTCGCTGGACACATCATTGGTCAGATGTAAAAAAAACATTTAATAAAGCACATTCATATTAATACATCGAATTTTCCATCATGTTGAAAACAGTTCAAACAGATTCATAAGGATCGTAGGAATAATGTCTCAACTATCAGAATTGTGTTGAACACGTTTTATATCGAAGTGTTGTTTATAACTTAAATTGCAGCAAGAAAATATCTTTCAAAACAAAAAAAAATTATTAACAATGTAATTGCACCAACAACATATCTTTAGCAATTCATGCATTAGACTCCTTGCAAAAAGCCTATATATTTAAAAGATAATCACACGATTCGATTAAAGATAATCGTAACAAACTATAAGCAGTGGTTATTAGGGGAATCAACAGGAAGCGAGGACTATATTAGGTAACTGTTTGAGGGGGAATCAACAGGAAGCGAGGACTATATTAGGTAACCGTTTGAGGGGAAATTTGAAACGATCTTACGTTTCTCTGACACAGTGACAGCTTACCTTTATGGATTCTACTGTCAGATGTTTGGACTAAATGGATGAAAAACGCAAAAACAGGGGGATAAAGATGAAACTGACATTTTTCGACTTTCAAAGTAAACGCTCAGAACCTTGCGATTGAATAAGGAAATACGCTCGTTTTACGTAAAACCGCCATCACTGAAATAATGACAAGCAGCTAATTGTTTTTGTGATCGTTGTCACGACTTGCAGATGTAGATGGAAGCCACCTTCTGGTGGGTTGATATAAACACCAATCCTTTAAATATGTGGGCATCAAAGTCAACAAGATCCAAAATAACAGTTTCTTCAAGGGTTTGCCTATACGGTAACTAATCTTGGGTGTTGTTGAGGTTACTGCTTCTTCCATTCCATTTATGACATCAGTGATGTCAGGATCGGCTCTCTCTTCTAATAAATTGGTCAGTTTTGCTTTAAAGTTCTCTATATAATCCACACCGTAGGCCTCCCTCACCTCTAATGGTGTCTTCTCCCAGAATCTTTCAGCTGCTGCCACAAGTCTCTGTCTAGAGGTCATGGATGTTCTAAAATTCAAAACTGATCATTACAATCTAACTGTCGGTTTATAACGACTACGTATATAAACTGATCATTACAATCTAACTGTCGTTTTATAACGACCACGTATATAAACTGATCATTACAATCTAACTGTCGTTTTATAACGACTACCTTTCTAGAAACTGATAATTACAATCTAACTATCGGTTTATAACGACTACGTATATAAACTGATCATTACAATCTAACTGTCGTTTTATAACGACTACCTTTCTAGAAACTGATAATTACAATCTAACTGTCGTTTTATAACGACTACGTATATAAACTGATCATTACAATCTAACTGTCGTTTTATAACGACCACGTATATAAACTGATAATTACAATCTATCGTTTTATAACGACTACGTATATAAACTGATAATTAGAATCTAACTGTCGTTTTATAACGACCACGTATATAAACTGATAATTACAATCTAACTATCGTTTTATAACGACCACGTATATAAACTGATCATTACAATCTAACTATCGTTTTATAACGACTACGTATATAAACTGATCATTACAATCTAACTATCGTTTTATAACGACTAC
>NW_013675578.1:0-1057 GCF_000517525.1 Limulus polyphemus
TTTTTTTGAACGTTCTTCCAGTTAATATTGTTGTTTTCGAACGTTCTTCCAGTTAATATTGTTGTTTTCGAACGTTCTTCCAGTTAATATTGTTGTTTTCGAACGTTCTTCCAGTTAATATTGTTGTTTTTGACAGTTTTAAGCAGAGTAGGTTGTATTGAATCCGGTATTTTTGTTGAGTGTAAATGTATATATATGGAGTGTAGGAGTAGACAACATTTAGGTCTCTGTGCCAAGGCCTCGTCACCGCCCATTCATATAATCAAGGCAGATGTAAACTACAAACAAACTTAAGAGCCAGTAACGTTGTTGTTTTTAAACACAGTAAAAACCGCATGAGAAGTTGATGAAGAGAGCAAAACAACATCTAATAAAAATATTTTGTAGTTGTAAATATATATCATAATATTACGAAATTAAACCTTTCCGTTTCCATGAATTCACGATAAAGTAAACTCATAGTGAAACAATTGCACGAGAACAGGGAGAGCACCCCCCCCCCCCCTACCATTTGTGGTAAGAGCAAGTAGTAGGGGTAGTAGCATTTACCATCAAGTAAATGGTTTCTATGGTGCTAAAACAAGATTTGAATTACCATTAGACATTTTTAATTTTCATTCGTCAGAATTTTCAAGAAAATAAAATATTGTTAATAGTAGCTTAGCAACAATACCATACATGGGTAAGGGATATCACGTTCGTTGAAATTTGGTTCCCCTAGAAAAATAAGTTCCTGCTCCACTGAAGTAAATCCATTATTACTGTGCTTTAAAAGTTTTAAAACTACTCGGGGCTGAATAGTTAATTAACTTGATATTACGTAATGTTCAGTTGTATTAAAATAGTTGTTACATACAACAGCTTCCTGAGGTGTGTGTGTACACCAGTATGTCTCTTGTTTGCAGTTCAAACCGTAACACAGGTTAAGAAAATAAACATGTTGACTCGCATCTGTTACTTAACTTGAAGAAAATAAAAACTATTGATGCTTAATTATAGTATTTTGGCACTTGTGTATAAAGTTAAAAATCATAAATAATATTCAACGTTAAACATA
>NW_013675578.1:1889-3804 GCF_000517525.1 Limulus polyphemus
TCCTGATGTGTTTCTCACCTATAACTGATGCTGGTACTTATTCCTGTTGTGTTGCTCACCTATAACTGATGCTGGTACTTATTCCTGTTGTGTTGCTCACCTATAACTGATGCTGGTACATATTCCTGTTGTGTTGCTCACTTATAACTGATGCTCAATTAATGTTATTTATTATCTTAAAAGGAAATGTCATTTTCCATCACACATTTTCATTCCACGCCACCTAGTTCCTGACAAAGAGCTGAATCAATAAACATTCAGAAGTATTAAGTAAATTGACCTGGAAAATTTAGCTGGTTACACATTCTGAATCTATCCTTTGATATTAGGATTGCAGATCTTACTGGTTGAAATTTAATCACTGTCCTTGATTATCTACAAGTTTACATTTATCAGCCTGTCTTGTTATTCCTTCTCTCTCCATATCTGTCTATCTTTCGTTACCGTTTATAATAATATTTCGTGTGTTTACAAGGAGTTCGAATGCTGGATGGAGATGTAACTGATGCTGTTGAAGCTCGATCATTGAGTTTAAATCCACAACATATAGACATCTACAGTGCCTCTTGGGGTCCTGATGATGACGGGAGAACTGTGGATGGGCCGGGAGAGCTTGCAACTAAAGCATTTATTCATGGAGTTGAAAAAGTAAGTATTTGATTGTCATAGGTAATCACTGATAGTAAAAATAACAACCTGAAATCAATAGAATAATAATATCTTGTAAATGAACAGATAAAAAGCTATAGGACTCCCCCTATATGTTGTTTGTGTATGTAATTTTCATCATATTAGTGTATAATATACATGTGTTTTTACAATCAGTATTTTTCTTCTGATAAATACTTAATTTTTCATATCTTAGTCCTTTGTCATTTTTTTGTTGAACTAATGTTACTCTATTGTTGAACTAATGCTATTCAATTGAATGTGTTGAATTAACACTGTTCAAGTGTTGAACTGACACTATTCTAGTTTTGAATTAGTGCTAATTCCAGCTTTGATCTAACACCGATTCCAGCATTGAAGTTAAATATTAAAATGCTTTCATCAGATCTGATATTCTGTGGTTCACCAAAAACATTTTTTTAAACTAGAAAAGGTATATTCAGCAAATTTTACTATTGTAAACTGGTTATATATATTGAGCAGACTTGTTTATGTTTGAGTAGAATTGTTTTTCACATTGTGGTTAATTATAAAGATTCACTGAATAGTTTGTATTCATCAGATTTGGTTAATTGTAGAAGAAATTCATTTGCTAGTAGAAATTTGTGTGAAATTTTACTTTATGTGTTCATAGAAAAAAATGCTTTTACCCGCATTTCATCTTTTTTCTTTTCTTTTTTTCAGGGTCGAAATGGGCTGGGTTCAATATTTGTTTGGGCCTCTGGGAATGGTGGAAGAAATAATGATAACTGTAACTGTGATGGCTATACTAACTCCATCTGGACTCTGTCCATCAGTAGTGCCACAGAGAATGGATTAGTTCCATGGTATAGTGAGGCCTGCTCTTCTACTTTAGCTGCGACGTACAGTAGTGGATCTGGAGGAGAAAGGCAAATCGTAAGAAATCTTTAAAATATCTGATTATTTGCAAGCTTAGTTCTGTTTGAGTAACATCCATTAACAAAAATAGTGATTCACAAAGAAATACTAAACCAACATGATCAATTTGAAACAAGGAAATGTAATTTTCATAAAACTTTGTACGTTAGTGCAGATAATTGTGTTCTTTCAGTCTCGGAGCTATTCAGTTGTCAGAATGTGTTGACAGAAATACAACTGCCTATTTTCACACACAACTTTGTACTGTGTGTGTGTGTGTGATAATGAGTTAGTAGGTTTTTAACATTATTACATCTATTTTATCAAACAGTTGATACATTTATAACCATCTGATACATACTTAAAC
>NW_013675578.1:4524-8795 GCF_000517525.1 Limulus polyphemus
AATTGGAAACTACTTTTCTAATCCCAGTAAATGTATACATTATCCAACCTTGATGTAACTCCTTCAAAGGTCTTTTTTTTTTAGTGAAATGTTTTAAAGAAAGGAAATTGGAAACTACTTTTCTAATCCCAGTAAATGTATACATCATCCAATCGTCATGTAACTCCTTCAATGGTTTATTTTTAGTAAAATGTTTTAAAGAAAGGAAATTGGAAACTACTTTTCTAATCCCAGTAAATGTATACATCATCCAATCGTCATGTAACTCCTTCAATGGTTTATTTTTAGTAAAATTTTTTAAAGAAAGGAAATTGGAAACTACTTTTCTAATCCCAGTAAATGTATACATCATCCAATCTTGATGTAACTCCTTCAAAGGTCTTTTTTTTTAGTGAAATGTTTATTTTTCTAAATATTTGTTTTCCTGTTTCGTTAGATTCTGAGTGTAAGATGTGAAAGACTGTGGGCCAGGGTGCCCATATCTGCTCCTAGTGTTTAATATTTTATTCATGTCAGTATGTGGCTAGTGAGTGGAAGTTGATTTTGATAGATGGTGTAGGTCCAACTTCTAAACTCTCTCACTAGGATACATTTCTTTCATTTTCACATTTTAATTTGTACTATAGGTGTAACACTTTTGTTTGAAGTTTTTAAAACATTTTGACAGTATGTAGATGCTGCTCTGTTATCTCTCTTCTATTTAGTTGTTGAAACTAACATAACTACTGAGTTACCTTTATACATAGAGACAGATATTCTGTGGTAGTCAGTTGATTTTATAATATTTTCATTTGTGGCTCATTCACATCAAAATATCTAATAACTACTTCTAGCTCTAGCATAGCAAAGATATCAAAATTGTTTATACATATCACTAATTGGTGTTAAAATGTGTGTTTAAGTCCACAATTGTAAAACTACAATCTTATATTCATAGATAATACCCAAGTAAAACATTTTTAAAACTATACATTTCACCTGGCATTTAAAACTTTTTATCAGTAAAATTTGTTTTTGTGTCACCGTTCTCCCTGAAATTAATATTAAATTGACAGTGTGTGTTTTTGAGATAGTATGACTTGTTTGCTGTTTCTTGTGAAGGTTGTTCTATTCTGTTAACCCTCTAAACCCATAATCATTAGCAAGAATATTGTTGAATTTCCCACAGAATTGAATCAATTTTAGAAAACGAGCTAGTTTTCTCCAAGATGTCTTGTAATGTTGAACAAATTCTATTATATCTAATATAATGTGAGTGGTAACATAACTTATTGGAAATATTCATATTTGGAAATGGAAAGTTTCTAATTTCAGAGTTGAAAATGTCCTATGTTAAAACAGGTAAACTTGTATAGTAATTTAATATCTTTATCAGCACATTAAAAAACTCTTTCACTAAAAATAGAGCACAATATTTTGATTTAGATCAAACATTCAAGTTAAAAGTTTTCAATAAAATGTCTTTATATATATAAAATGTTCATTTTGGAACAATTTGCACTAAAAACAAAAAAGAAACTTTGAAAAAACACAAAACATTTTATTTACAAGGTTTGAATGTTTTGGAATACGCTCATTCGGTTTTCAGCATAATCTGAAAATCGTGTTACATAATACTACACTTTTATACGTGAAAATGAAAACCCAGAAGTGCCGTGGCACACACTTAAAATATATATATATATAAGCACAGTGTTTTCATTTTAAAAGCTATGTCACATAAATATTTTATTTTTTGTTTCAGTCAGTCACTCATTTGGCTATGGAGTGATGGATGCTGCAGCAATGGTAAAGTTGGCAAAAAACTGGAAGACGGTTCCAGAACAGAAAGTTTGTACTGTCAATGCTCGCTTCATGGATAAGTAAGCTTTTATTGAACGTAACTCTTGGTGACGTTGTTACCAACATAATATAATACATCACTATATACCAGATTTATTTATTCACTTTCTACTTCTATCTTTACCAATTTTCAGCTCTTTATGAACCTGTTGAAAAGTGTGAAATAAAACTTTTTATTCCCTTTTTTTTTCATTTGTGGTCCTTAACTTGTTTGGTTTGACGAGGTTTTTGTCCAGTATTTGCTAACTTTGTACAATGAAGAATCAAAGAATAAACAAAAAAAAACTATTTTTTGTTTTTTAGCTTGCTAAAATCAATATTGCTACATTTAATAATAATGTATGTATTTTATAATATGTTAGAATAAAATATTATTGTAACAGTTAGTTCAACAGTTATTATTTTGTCTATAATAATATTTCTTATTTTTAGGATAATTTCTCCAAAAACTCATATTGACGTTAGTCTGAACATTCGTTGTGAAAAGGTGAAATTTTTAGAACATGTACAGGCTCAGATCACGCTTTCTTCGACTAGAAGAGGCGACATCCATATTTATCTGATATCTCCAATGGGCACAAAGTAAGCTTAATTAACTTTGTTTTATACAAAAAGAAAGGTTATTAAACTTTTAAGCAAGATAGTGATTTATAATATTTATAGTTTGTATATGATACACTAAATATATTTATTTACTTGCCTAACTTTATATCCTCATATAAATAATATTATTTGTATTGTGTTTTAGAGCTGGAAAACTATCATTGAATTGATTAATGTCACAAAAATAATCAACTAATTGAAACTTCTGTCAATTACCCTTTGATGAAAATATCATCGTGATTTCTCATTTTTGATTATTCCAACTATCTAAATTTAATGAGAGTAATCAATTAGTTGAATGTAATTGAATAATTAAATTCCACTAATTGCACGGTCTATTATGTTTCTCAAGGAATTCAAAATATAATAATTACTTTTTGTTGTTTTACAATGATTAATAAAGAATTTATTTACAGTTATAAAATGTTTTTTTGACACTAAATTTCAAGCTTGATGAATAATAGCCAATAATTTGATAATTTTCACCAAAATATTTAAACATAATTTTATCATACATCATTATTATATTTTCTGTCCTCTTCTGTAAACTACTGATACTATTATTTCATTAATCCTTTGTGTATAGTATAACACTATCTGTTTTCAGCCACACAATAATGTGTTATTCATCTTGTGTCATTAGTAACAACAACAATGTTCATGCAGTATATCAGTTCAGAAAATTTGTTAACTTCTTTGTAGGATTGGTTTGTAGCCTTAAAGTGTCAAACAGAGCAGTCACTCTAACGCTACAAACCAATCCTACAAACATTCAGTGCATCGTAATATATATGACATATATATATAGTTACTTTCAGAATACAATAGACGACTTCTAAATAATTTTTGTTAGCTAATCTTCTTAAAATTTATATAATGAGGTAACATGAATAAATGAGATGGTGAAGAGGCAGTTTTTTTACTTTGTATTGGTGGTTTCTCAGGTCCACTCTTTTAGAAAGACGACCACTTGACACCTATCGTTCAGGTTTTGTGAACTGGCCATTCCTTACTGTCCACAATTGGGGTGAAAATCCCAATGGAGAGTGGAAGCTGGAGATTCATAACGAAGGACGCTTTTTTGGTACGTATGAATCATTTAGATTTATTAGATTAAAGACTGAGACTTCATAAACGTTCTTCTGTATTTAAAAATAAATTTGATATCATTTAGTCATTGTTGGTGGATTAAGATTGCTCTGATGATGCAGAAAATAAAGTGTTTATATTTGATCTTCATCCTTCTCATCCAAAATTTAACAAATAAAACTTTGTTTACAGACATTTTAAGTGTTCTTAAGCATCCTTAAAACTTACACTCCGGACTAATTATGCTTGTGAAAATGTTAGATATTACATATAGAGATAATTACAATATTTTGGTTTACACAACATATAATTTAAGGAATTTATGCATCCATCATTCCTATTCCATACACCAAACTCAATAAAACAATCACCCTGTTAATAAAGTAAAACTGTTTTACTTTATTACATAAACTCCAACCCTGCAAAAATGTATACTCATGTCCCTAGTCCTACCGTTCTTATGATTAAGTATGAAAAAAGATGATGCATTGACTCCCTTAACAATCTTTTACACTCCAATCAGACCCCCTCTAACTCTTCTTTTTTTCAAGAGAAAACAGGTTCAGAGATCTTAAGTTGTATGACGAACTTTACATCCCATGTATCATCCTAGTCGTCCTTCTCTGAACCAAATCACTGTTCTTCCTAAAGTATGGAACACAATACTCCAAATGTGGCCTAACCAAGTGACCTGTACAATGAAAGTATAACCTCTTTAGACATATATTCGATATTTC